>NC_133618.1:650449528-650512028 GCF_048593235.1 Sminthopsis crassicaudata
GGAAAAAAAAAATATCCAGAAACACCACTAACCAATGGTTTCAACTACTGACTTTCTACTCTAAGCAGTATTCTTTTCTTTCTTTTTCTTCCTTCCTTCCTTCCTTCCTTTTTTCTTTCTTCCTTCCTTCCTTTCTTTCTTTCTTTCCTTTCTTTCTTTCTTTCTTTCTTTCTTTCTTTCTTTCTTTCTATCTTTCTTTCTTTCTTTCTTCTTCCTTCCTTCCTTCCTTCCTTCCTTCCTTCCTTCCTTCCTTCCTTCCTTTCTTTCTTTCTTTCTTTCTTTCTTTCTTTCTTCTTTCTTTCTTTCTTTCTTTCTTTCTTTCTTTCTTTTCTTTCTTTCTTTCTTTTTTCTTTCTTTTCTTTCTTTCTTTCTTTCTTTCTTTCTTCCTTCCTTCCTTCTTTCTTTTCTTTTCTTTCTTTCTTTCTTTCTCTTTCTTTCTTTCTTTCTTTCTTTCTTTCCTTTCTTTCTTCTTTTCTTCTTCGGTTTCAACTACTGACTTTCTACTCTAAGCAGTATTCTTTTCTTTCTTTTTCTTCCTTTCTTCCTTCCTTCCTTCCTTTTTTCTTTCTTCCTTCCTTCTTTCTTTCTTTCTTTCTTATTTTCTTTCTTTCTTTCTTTCTTTCTTTCTTTCTTTCTTTCTTTCTTTCTTATCTTCTTTCTTTCTTTCTTTCTTTTCTTTCTTTCTTTCTTTCTTTCTTTCTTTTCTTTCTTTCTTTCTTTCTTTCTTTCTTTCTTTCTTTTCTTTCTTTCTTTCTTTCTTTCTTTTCTTTCTTTCTTTCTTTCTTTCTTTCTTTTTCTTTCCTTTCTTTCCTTCCTTCCTTCCTTCCTTCCTTCCTTCCTTCCTTCCTTCCTTCCTTCCTTCCTTCCTTCCTTCCTTCCTTCCTTCCTTCCTTCCTTCCTTCCTTCCTTCCTTCCTTCCTTTCTTTCTCTCTCTTTCTTTCTTTCTTTCTTTCTTTCTTTTCTTTCTTTCTTTCTTTCTTTCTTTCTTTCTTTCTTTCTTCTTCTTCTTTCTTTCTTTCTTTCTTCTTTCTTTCTTTCTTTCTTTCTTTCTTTCACTGAGACACTTGGGGTTAAGTGACTTGATCAGGCTCACACAGCTAGGAAGTATTAAGTGCCTAAGGTCACATTTGAACTCAGGTCCTCCTGACTTCAGGGCTGGTGTTCTATCCACTGTCCCACCTAGCTGCCCTTAGCAGCATTCTTTTCATGATATTTCTGCACAAGAGTTAATTTGGCCTCCCAGCAAAGACATTCTCTTAGCTTTTTTCTCTTTGTATTTCTCAGTATCTCTCAAGAAATATGTTCTGTTAAGTTCTTTATCTCTGGGCTCAAATAGTCTCTCTCTCCAGTCATGACAAAAACAGGAATGATGGATGGAAGTTGCAAATTTAGGTTGGATGCAAGGAAAATCTAATAATTAATTAGTGCTCCCTCAATGACTTATCTCAGGAGGAAGTGCATTGCCTTTCACTGAAAGATTTCAAACCAACACAATATAATAATTTGTTAGAGATATCAGTAAAAGAGTCTTTATTAGAAATATCTTGTACTTGATGGTCTTTGTGGTACCCACCATTGCTGAGATTCTGGGAATCTATGGGTTCAAGTTTTAACCTTGATGCTGACTTCATTTTATATAACTACCCAGCTTCCTCAATCAATCAATGATTTCTTGAACACTTAGCATTTTCAGGAGCTAAATCTATGATGGTTACAAAAATGAATAAGGCATAATCATCTGCTTCATGAAGCCTGCACTTTAATTGGGGAAGGAAGGCAAACAAGACACAAGAAACTACTAATAGAAGAAACAAGATACCTAGCTATATAAGGCAGCTTGTACTTAATGTCAGAGGCATGGTACTGAATCTAAGATCTGGAGAAGTCTAGAGAAGGGAGGGATCATTGTGGTACATCTTGGTTAGGGAAGGATCCTTGGAAAAGGTGTACATTAACTGGAGATTTCAAGGATAGGTATGGTTTGAAAGTTGGGAGGTAAGGGAAGGACATTCTAGACTGGAGAGTAGAGTGAAAAAGGCAAAGAAAATCAAGAATACTCAAAATAAGTGTACCAAGGGGATTCCTGAGTACTGGTGGCCATATTCCCCAAAAGATGTCTTCAAAGCTTGTAGAGTGATCCTGGTTAAATGTAGTGGTCATGCTACCATTTATGATGATGAGCTATCTACGCTTTGGTAGATCAAAGTATACTTACAGAAGGTGGTAGAGTTTACTTGAATCTCATTTTACCTCTCCTAGAAACTTCCTTTAAGAACCCATAATTTAAGACAATGGCAAAGAGAGGGAATCAGGAGATCCAGTGGGCTCTCTTTTCATGCTGGTTGTGTAAACATATTTGTCTAATAATACTTTTTGTGCTATTATGATTCATGTTTCAGTGTTGGTATCAAAGCTGTGCTGAAGTTAAGTGTGAACACATCAAACTCCTGGAACATTGCCTAAATGTTGCTCCCCCACTACACACACACACACATACACAGACACACACACACACTCTGAAACAAAAAGAGGAGCTAAGGGAGAGGTGAGCATCAATCAACAGTGATTTAGTTGAGCCACTGGGTACACAGAACTGTGCTTAGAACTAGAGGAGAAGTATAAGGCAATGGTTCTTTGACACTGATCTGTGGACCCATATTGATCTGACACAATTATTATTGATTTGCAAAACTTTGACCTCCAAAGTTTGATACTTCTTTAAAAGTATGCTAAATCTGAAAAGCATAATATTAAAAATTAACCTCTCTAGATCCATTTCTTCATCTAGAAAATGAAAAGTCTGAGCAAGGTTGTCATTATTAATAGTATTATTATTAATAATAATTCTAGCAATGTAAAGTTTCAAAGTTCTTTACATATGTTATAGGGTTTGCTTATCTGAGTCATAAGCTCCTAAGGAAGAGAACTTCATTTTAAAAAATTACTAATATCTTTCCCACTGACCACATACTTTGAATGTCAGCAAGATACTAAAGACAAAGCTCCAAATGGTGAGGATATTTAATGGTCATCAGCCAAACAGTGTTTTTTCTCCCAGTCTCATGCAAATAATCTCTCCCATCTTTACATAACATCATGGAACCCAAGAGTTGAAAGGGATCTCAGGGGTCACTGAATCTAGACCTTACATGCAACCTGAGTTTTCTCTACAATATCCCCAGCAAGTAATGATCTGGTCTCTGCTAAAGTATCTCTGATTACCTCCTGAAAGAACTTTAATTTTGGACAATTCCATTAGGAAGGTTTTTCTTAGATTGAGCTGAAATCTACTGACTCTATTTGATTTTCTTCTTTTCAGAGCTCACTCTATAGATATCATCATTTTAATCTAATTTTGTCCTTGTTTTATTTGTTTAGGGAGGACAACTCATTCATTTTTATCCCCTCTTGCTCTGACCTAGAAGTTTTGAAACTTTTTGGTTTTGGGTCCCCTTTATATTCTTAAAATTACCTAGGACCCCCCAACTTTTGTTGACATGGGTTATAGCTATTTCTATTCATTATGTTAACTTAAAAATTTTAATATCATTATGAAAATAGTTTTGACCTTGCGGACTTCTTTCAAGATCTTAGGAATCCACAAGGGTTTTCTGAAACACAACATAAAAACCACTACTCTAACTTATACCTATGTACATTTTAAAAGCAGTCTGCAGAAGATAATGCTTTCCATAAAGGTGTGATTTGCTAATGATGGCATTTCAGATACTGTGACACCCCTGACTTACTAATGGTGAAATTTTAGCTACCATGACATCTTAGTAAGGGAAATGATTGGGGGCAGGGAGTTCATGTCACCATTCACATAATCATATAAGATGGTAGCCTAGGCTGTCTTTGTGGAAGTCTAGCTCTAGACATGGGTCATAGATTTTGAACTGGAAAAAATGTTAAGCTAAAACCTATCATTTTATAGGAAGAGAGGTTAAGTCCCTAGCTCCAGGTTGTAAGTGGAAGAATGAGGATTTAAACCCAGTTTCCTCTGACTCTAAATAGTGTTCTTTTTTTTTTTTCTATGCTTCCTTGAGTCCATATAAAGCTCATGTAATTAATTAGTTGTTGTTCTTCAATCTTAAAGAGAACTGAAAAGATATCACAATGTTAGAGTGAAGACAGTGGAAAGAATATTGGTTCTAGAATCAGTGGATCTGTGTTCATATCCTTCTTCTGATGCTTTCTGTGTGACCCTAAGCAAGTTGCTTAGCCTCTGGATCTCAACTTCTTATCTGTAATCATGAGTCAATGATCATAGTTGAGAAAGGATGCTTGACCTTCAGACGTAGAAGTGGGATTTCATAGAGATAGCAATCTTCAGAAACCCAGGACTCCCCATCCTTTACTTGAGCAGAGCCAGAATTCAGCAGGAGGCAATGTCTTCAAGGGCCAGCAACTTAAGGCTGGACCAGAATGAAAAGAATTCCTTGGGAGTTTCTAGTGTGGACCATGGGCATCAACAGCAAAGTCAAGATGAGCAGCAAGGCTTTCTCCCAGCAGTGGTATATTAATGCAATCTTTCCTTGATGCGTGGAATCCATTTTTTCCTCAATTCTGCCCTTGGAATAATTGTGAAACTTTAAGACCCATTTCAAGTACCACAGCCTCCAATAGACTACCCTGAATATCATGATGATAATGCTTCTTCCCTTTTCAAATTATCTTTGATTTATTTATCCACATGCATTTTATATGTTCCAAGAAAAAGTAAACCAGATAGGAACTATTTCATTTTTGAATTTGTATCTCCAAAGCTTTGAACATGTTTATTATCACCAATATATTTTGTATATATTTTACATAAATTAGTTTTCATGTTGTCTCCTCTATTTGATTGTAAACTCCTTGAAGGCAGTGCCTATCAATTGCCTTTCTTTATGGCATACAGTAGGTGCTTAATAAATGCTACCTGACTGACATGGTGGGTATTTAATGAGAAGAAATTTAGATTAATAAATTGAGTCAGGATTATAGGTCCAAGTTCAGCTTCTGGTGCATATTGGTTTTATGATTCTGGGCAAATTTCTTAGCTTATCAGTGTCTCAGGTTTTCTTCAAAGACCAAGTTGCAAAGAAGATGCCCATGTACATTGGTAAAAGGAGCTTCCTATAAAAAAAAAATCAATGAATGAATATTTGTTAAGCATTTACCATATGCTAGACACTGGAAGAAATGAAAAGCAGAATGCAAAAAAAAAAATTAGAAGCTCCTTATTTACAAGGAACTCATTCCATTGAAGGGGGGATATGGAGAGGAGAGATAATAAGCTCCTTATATAAATATGTACAATATAAATGTAAAGCAAATAAGTATAAAACAAGGACATTTAAGGTAGTTTGGGAAGTTAACTAGCAATTATAGAGATGAGGAAAGGTTTCATGCAGAAGAAGGTGGTACTTGAACTGGATCTTAAAAGCAGAAAGGTACTATATGAAGTGTGTGTTCCAGGCACATTAGACAGCTAATGCAAAAATACAGAAATAGGAAATGGATAATAATATGTGAGGAAAAGATGAAAGGCTAATTTAACTGTAGAGCAGAGTGCGGGAATGTGAGTTATGTTCAATGAAGCTGGAAAGGTAAGTTATGGCCAAATAATATATGGCTTGAAAATCCTAACAGAAGAGTTCATATTTTTGATCCTAGAGATAATAAGAAGACATTGGAAGCTGATTGAAGAGGCTAATCATATGGTCAGATTTGAGCTTAAAGAAAGTTACTTAGACATCGAGTGTGGATTGAACTGAAATAACAAAATCTGAATCTAATTAGGAGGTTACTCCCAGCAATAATGTAGGCAAGAGGCTCTAAGGCCTGAATTAGGGTGTTAACTATGTGCACAGAGATAAAAGGTAGGATGAGAAGGGTGTCGTGAAGACAGAAATGACATAAACAGAAATGATGTGAAAGTGAAACATCCAAGACAACACTGAGATTATGAGGTTCTCTGTGAGATTGAAGGATGGTGATATAGACAACAAAAATAGGGAAGTTTAGAAGAGAGGATGGTTTTTTTTTTGGTAAAGATAATGAACTCAGCTTTGGACATAATGAGTTTGAGATCTGGATTTTTCAGTCTGAATGACTGACATTTCAGTCTGAAATGTCCAATTAACAGTTGGTAGTGAGACTGGAGTTGGATGTGTGTCAATGTCTATGTTCATGTCCATGTCCAGGTCTACAGCTAGATCCATGTTTATGTATATATCTGTTTATGTCTTTGTCTATGTCTATATATTTGTCTTTATCTATGTCTATGTCTATGATTATCTCTGTTTGTGTCTATATCTTTGTCTATATCCCCATCTATGTCTTTGGTTTTTGTCTATGTCAATTTCTG
This sequence comes from Sminthopsis crassicaudata, assembly GCF_048593235.1. Lineage (NCBI taxonomy): Eukaryota > Metazoa > Chordata > Mammalia > Dasyuromorphia > Dasyuridae > Sminthopsis > Sminthopsis crassicaudata. Next base: position 650,455,884 of record NC_133618.1, read on the forward strand.
TTTATGTCTATGTCTATGGCTATATCTATGTTTATGTCTATGTCTATATCTATGTCTGCTATGTCTAATGTATTTGTCTATGTCTATGTCAATTCTGTTTATGTCTGGCTATGTCTGTTTATATCTATGCCTATGACTATATCTAGGTTTATGTCTATGTCTATATCTATTTCTTCTATGTCTAATGTATTTGTCTATGTCAATGTCTTTGTCTATGTCTATGTCAATGTCTTTGGTTTTTGTCTATGTCTATGTCTGTTTATGTCTATGTCTATGGCTATAATCTATGTTTATGTCTATGTCTATATCTATGTCTGCTATGTCTAATGTATTTGTCTATGTCTATGTCAATGTCTGTTTATGTCTGGCTATGTCTGTTTATATCTATGCCTATGACTATATCTAGGTTTATGTCTATTCTATATCTATTTCGTCTATGTCAATGTCTTTGTCTATGTCTATGTCAATGTCTTTGGTTTTTGTCTATGTCTATGTCTATGGCTATATCTATGTTTATGTCTATGTCTAAATCTATGTCTGCTATGTCTAATGTATATGCTATGTCAATGTCTTTGTCTATATCTATGTCTTTGGTTTTTGTCTATGTCTATGTCTGTTTATGTCTATGTCTTTGTCTATGGCTATATCTATGTTTATGTCTATGTCTATATCTATGTCTGCTTTGTCTAATGTATTTGTCTATGTCAATGTCTTTGGTTTTTGTTCATGTCTATGCCTGTCTATGTCTATGTCTTTGTCTATGGCTATGGCTATAGCTATATATATGTTTATGTCTATGTCTATATCTATGTCTGTCTATTTCTGTTTATGTACCTATGTCTTTATAAATAAGTACTTGTGTGTGTATTGTATATCCATGTATAAGTGAAGATTATATATACATATTATATGTCTATGCATGTATGCAGGTATATGTATGTGCATTATCAGCAAAAAAAATTAAGTAGCCCTTTAGATGCTAATGAGGCTATTGTTTCATAGAAGAGCAAAAGATCATCGACAAAACAGCTGGTGAATGAAACTGAAGAGATGCTTGTTGAGAGCACTGAAGGCTGAGATTTGGGAAGAGATAGACAGCAATAGATTGTGGGTAAAGGATTCGAGATCAGAGGAATATTGAGTTGAAATGACTTACTATTGGATTGAGATTGGAGAAGAATAAAATTGAAGTCAAAGAAGGGGTCTGAGATCATAATGAGGAGCAGAATTGGTGGCCTCAGTGTGGACAAAGGAGATGTTCAGAAGAGGGGAGACATAGGCGAGGAAGGCGGGAAGCTTGGAGGTTATGGCCAGACGGGAGAGATCAGAGTTTCTAAATAGGGAAGGGAACCCTTGTGGGAAGTGCAGAAATCTAGTATCAAGCTTTTTCTTGTAAGGCTTAGGCCCCATGAAGGTGTAGGTCCTGTCTGGTCAAAAAAAGAAATGTGTTTAATATGTTTGTTAATTGGAATTGATGGAGTAGCAAAGGTAACCCAATGAATCAAAAGCATTCGAGAGTCTCAGATTTGATTGATGTGGGTACTTTCTACACTAATACAGAGCAGAACACATCCAATACCTTAATAAAGGGTCTCTTTACTGTGGCCAAAACAATTCATCACGGGGTGGCTGGCCTTTTGATGATAAGCCTTTCTGAATTTGGAGTCTTGGATGGCAGATAGATTGTCTGTTCCTGGATCTGCAAAGGCTGTGCCATAATGGGATTATTGTAAGGATCAAATGAGATGATATTTGTAAAGCTCTTTGCAAACCTTTAAATGCTATATAAATGGTAGCTATTATTGTTACTAATGTTAATGTGATTATTAGACCATTAATTGAGGGTCAAAATTGGAATAGATGCCCTTAGCAGAGGGAGAGTAATTAAGAATGATAGCCACCAGGGGAACAGATTCACATGGAAAACAAGTATAAACAGAAACATCCAATGAAGACTGGGCTCGAGATTACAAACAAGAGTGAAGATGGAATAGAAAAAAAGCCTGGATCAGAGCAATGGAGAAGTTGGGTGGTGATATTTCAAAGTCAGGTCACTAGTCAATCAATCAGTTAATCAACAATTACTTATTTTTTTTTAATTTAATAGTTTTTATTTACCAGATATATGCATGGGTAATTTTACAACTTTGACAATTGTCAAATCTTTTGTTCTAATTTTTCCCCTCCTTCCCCCCCCAAACATGGCAGGTTGACCAATACATGCTAAATATGTTAAACTATAAATTAAATATAATATATGTATATATGCCTATACAGTTATTTTGTTGTATAAAAAGAATTGGACTCTGGAATAGTGTACAATTAGCCTGTGAAGGAAATAAAAAATGTAGGTAGAGGGATTGGGAATTCTATGGAGTGGTTCATAGTCATTTCCCAGAGTTCTTTCGCTGGGTGTAGCTGGTTCAGTTCATTACTGCTCTATTGGAACTCATTTGGTTCATCTCATTGTTGAAGAGGGGCACGTCCATCAGAATTGTTGTTAAAGTATATAATGATCTCCTGGTCCTGCTCATTTCACTCAGCATCAGTGCATGTAAGTCTCTCCAGGCCTTTCTGAAATCATCCTTCAACAATTACTTATTAAGCAACAATAGTATTCAGGGAATCAGGAGAGATCTCATGGAGAAGGTGGTTGCTGAGTTGACTTTTGAAGGACATAGGATTCTTCAAGAAGAAGTCTGGAGTATACCCTAGACATGGCCATAGAGAGAAGTGGGATGGATTGTATAGTGACAGCATGGGACATTTGGAAGGGACCATGCCCAACTGGACAATTTAAAGGGGATATCGTAGGAAAGTTTCCCTCTCAATACTCCTGCCACAAGGTTTCCCATTCTGTTCCCCAGAAAAGAAGTAAAGGAGGGCTGTACTGGCCATGCCGCCTTCCAAAGTGGATCAGCCCTGAAAAGTTTTACCCATGCCATCCAGTCCCTGAGGCGTAAGGTTTGGGATGGGATGGAGAAAGAAAGAAACAGAAAATAGTATCTGGTAGTAAAAGTGTGGCTCTTTGAACAATATTAAACCACTTCAGCAACCTTTCATATAGAATTAATTAACATAAAACTCAGCATCCTCAATGCGGCAGAGCCGTAAAGTGGTTGCCAGAATTTAATTAGACTTAACCTTTTTTTCCCCTACATTGGTACCACTTTATAATAACAGCAAATCATTATTAATTCCTTTGGTGTTCACTGTAATAACATTAATCATGATGAACTTCTTTCTGTAGTAATATGTATGTAATATGTAATTCCATAGCAATTTACTATTCGTTAATGCTAAATTGAGATTAATTTATCAAAAAAGATACTATTTGTTATTGCGTACTGTAAATTCAGAAAATAATATTGTAGAGCAATTTATATTAAGATGGCTAGATTAAGGAGGCATTTGGGTAACCTGCTACTGAAAGTTCAGAGAGATAGGACTATTAGCCAAACTACTCTAAGCCAGAGTCTTGGCATCTTCTACTTCAAAGTACTTTAAATATCCACCACAGGAGGATAGGTCACTAATGAAAGGCCCTTCAGAGGGTTTTAATACCTTACCTGTCTAAGGGTGTCAAGCGAGTGTGTGAACCAGATTTTCTGCCACAGAGAATGTAATCAAGGCTTTTATTTTTGCATGTCATCCCATCTATCCCCTTGGCCACAGACAAGTCTAATGAGTCCGCTGCCATTTCTCTTCTTTATTTAAAGATGCTTGCAAGATATTTCTCTACCTCCTCAGCTAATCAGCTTCAGTATCTAACAAAAACACTCCCTGTCAGGAAAGAGTTCTGGTTAATAAGCCCCAGGCTCTGTGAAAGACATTATGCTATGGCAGGTTAGAACCCTGGGTTGTCACTTAGTACATCTGTGACCTTGAGCCTCAGTTTTCTCATCTGGAAAATGAGACAGCTGGATTTAACCCCAAGTCTCTGAACTTTTTTTTAATGAACATTTTGATAATTGGATTTCAATACAATTGATTTCTTCTATTTAATCCCATTTATTTAATTTACCTTTATGATTTAAAAACATTAATCTGGGAAGGGGTTCATAGTCCTTAATAAACACCCTATGGGACTGAACTGAAAAAAAGAAAAGTTAAAAATCTACTACAACAACAACAACAACAACAACAACAAAATCCAAGACTGGATGACTCCTTGCTTCAAATTCATCTTCTGTATTAGGTTTATGCTCCAGGGATACAGGTCAGGAAGTTCTGAATACAACCTTGCCTTTCATACTTATTAGCTATCCAAACCCAGGACAAAACACTTAATCTCTGCTCATTTACAAAATGAAAGGTTCAGGCCTAGTGGCCTTTAAATTCTCTTTCAGCTTTAAATCAATCCCTTGTGTTACAGAGAGGCTGTTATATAAGTGATATAATGGGGAGAGAACTGGTATTGGAGATCCAAAATTTGAGTTCTGATCCTGTCTTGGACGATGTTTTATTTGGTGTATGATCCTGGATAGATGCTTGCTGATTGCCTCAATTTCCTCATCTGGAAAATGAGCTAGAAAAGGAAATGGCAAACCATTCCAGTATCTTTGCCAAGAAATCTCCAAATAGAATCACAAAGAATCAGTCACAACTGAACAACAGAATTCTAATTAAGTCACTCAATTTCTTCCACCTCAATTTTCTCACCTGTAAAATGGGAATAACAATAGCGACTCCCTTCTAGGGTTGTAAAATAAAATAAGGTTCTCTGTCTCTGTCTCTCTCTCTCTCTCTCTCTCTCCCACCCTCCCTTTTTTCCTTCCTTCCTTCCTTCCTTCCTTCCTTCCTTCCTTCCTTCCTTCCTTCCTTCCTTCCTTCCTTCCTTCCTTCCTTCCTTCCTTCCTTCCTTCCTTCCTTCCTTCTTTCTTTTCTCCTTCCTTCCTTCTTCCCTCCCTCCCTCCCTGCCTTGCTTCCTTCCTTCCTTCTTTCCTTCCTTCTCTCTCTCCCTCCTTTCTTCCCTCCCTCCCTCCCTCTTTAAATGATGTTATTATTTATTGGCCAAATTCCATTTTTTTTCTTGTATGCAGGACTTAAATATTTCTATTTGCTTCTTAGCAAAATATTTCATTTTGAGAAAATGTTGCAATGGCATTTTAGTTCACCCTCAAGTGGCCATTTTCCTACAATTCCAGTCAGTGCTCTTTCTATCTCACCACACTGGCTCTTGGGCTGCCTGGTTTTTGGGAATGGGGGTGTTTTCCTGTTTGAATATACCCCTGGCTGGGAAAAAAAAAGGGCCTTCCATTGTCTAATGTGAGAAAGAAATTCAGAGCATTAAAAGACCCAGAGGTCACAATGGAGTTCAGACATGAGTTTCCTTCATAGAAGTACCTGTCCAAAAAGGGTCAGCAGGGTTAGGATAATTAGAAAGGGAGGTTTCGAGGTGCAAAGGGAAGGAGGAAGGCAGGTCTTTAATAAGACTGATCTGAGGAAAATGCAAAGAGTTCTAAGAGTGCCAATATGAGAAATATGGAGCAGAATTGCAGGGTGTTCACAGAAGAGCAATAATAATGATTAAGGAGTGGAGGGGGGTTGATTTATGAGAAAGACTATAAGAGCCAAATACATCTTATTGTAGTCCAGCAGAGCAAATGACTGAAAGGGAGTGTGGGATGATTTTCTATAGAAGATCAAGAATAGAAAGGAACTGCTCCAGAGAATGGGGATGACATGCAGAAGGGGGGTTGAAAGTGACAGAAGAAAATATGGACCTGAACTGGGGACCCACTTGGGTGGATAGCATTAGAGGAAAGATCACTGGATTATGGGGCAGGGCATCTGGATAATAGCCCTATCTCTGTCCCTTGAGAAAGCTGCTTCTTTTGATTGTGCCTCAGTTTCTTCATTGGGAAGATTATCCAGATTGTGCCAGATAAACTGTGGTTGGTTCCCCAGGGCTCCATCCTAGGTCTTCTATTCTTTATTCTACATTCTCTCTCTGTGACTTCATCAGCTTCTATGAGTTTAATTATAATCTCTGTGCCAAATACTCCCAGTTCTATATCTCCATTCCCATTCTCCTGATCTCTAATCTCACATCATTAATTCTCCATTGGATATCCCAAATGAATAGTAAAACACACATATAGCATCATATTGTAAGAACAGAGACAAGAGTGTTCAATCTCAGAATAAGCTGAGGCTATTGAAGAAAGCTTAGGACATTCAAAAGGGTGCTTTTTTTTAATTGTGGGAGTAGAGAGGCAATAGATTAGATAAAATTTTGACTTTGAAGCTCTGGATTCAAATCCTGCCTTAAATACTTCCAAACACTGTGTCCTGGTCAAGGCACTTAAACCCTAGGATGCCTTAGAACAGAGGTGGGAATGTCTGGCTCCCAGAGTCATATAAAATCTGCAAAATTATTTGATATGGTTCTGTTAAGGGCAACTGCAGGTGATGAGCTGAAAGCTAGGTACAACAACTTTCCTTTGCCCAAGTTCCATAAGTTGATAATTTTGTATGGTCCTATGAATAATGTTATAGATATTCAAATGGCCTTTAGAATCTTCTAAGTTGCAGAGAGAAGAAACTCCCCTCCACTGGTAGGGAAGTTTCCTCACCTAGGAGTCCCTTATGCCAGTGAAATTACAGGTCCATTTTCTATCCTATTTTATACTATATTAGAGATGAGGCTGATGAGGCTCCTGTCCAGAATGGATAGGAGGAAAACTTTGCTATTTAATTCTTACTTTTCTTCTTCTCAAGATGAAAGACATTTTCATGTGTTTGTTTGTTTTATCTTTAGGCGATTAGGTGGCACAGTGAATAGAGCTCAAAATCTGGAATTAGGAAGACCGGAATTTAAATACATTCTCAGACACTTAATAACTGTATGATGCTGGGCAAGCCAGTTAGCCTTTGTTTGCTTCAGTTTTCTCATCTGTAAAATGGAGATAATAATAGCACCTGCTTCCCAGAGTTGTTGTGAGGATCAAATGAGATTTAATTATAAAGCACTTAGCACAATGTTTGACATATAGTAGGTGTCATAAAATGTTAACTATTATTGTTATCTTTCCTACACACAGACCAATAGAGAGATGCCCTGGATGAATTAAAGAAATATAACATTACTACTGCCAATGACCTTTAAAAAATCATGGATAAATCCAGTCTTAGATATTTCCTCTTTGTGTGACTCAGAACAATTAATTTAACTCAATTGCTCTGAAAGAAAGAAAGAAAGAAAGAAAGAAAGAAAGAAAGAAAGAAAGAAAGAAAGAAAGAGAAAGAAAAAATAAAAAAGGAAGGAAGGAAGGAAAGAAGGAAAGAAGAAAGAAAAAGAAAGAAAGAAAGAAATGCAAAAGAAAGGCCATGGATTAGAGAAGTCCCAGAGGAATGAAAAATGATAAATACTGTTCTGATTTTCAAGTAAGGAAAGCATCTGCAAACTATAAATCTATAAGTTTACTTCAATTCCTGGAATAATTCAAGAATGAATGATTAAACAGATGATTAGTGAACATCTTGGAAAAGAAATGGCAATCATCAAGAGCCAACATGGCTTCATCATGAGTGAGCTGTGCCTGGCTAATCTTACTTGTTTTTGGATGGGATCTCCAAGCTCCTTACCTAAGGGAATTTTCTACATAGATTTTAACAAAGCTTTTGACAAAACATCATCTGCTATTCTTCTGTAAAAAAATGGAAAGTTGTTGGTCTAGACAATAGTATAATTATATGGGTTTGGAACTAGCTGAATGGCCAGAATGAAAGAGTCAGTTGTTAAATGTCATTGTTGGGAGGAAAAGGATGAAGAGGAGGGACTCCAGTGGAGCATAACAGGAACTGGGCTGGTCTCTGTGTTATTTAACAATTGTAGGAGTTATTTGAATCAATGCATGAGTATTTACTCTAATGCACAAAGTTCTGCTCCCCAAATTTCTAGATGGTACAGATTGAGTGGGAATTCTAACATGGTCAGGATCCACAAAGATCTTAAGGGGTTAGAACAATGAACCAAATCTTAGGAGATGAAACAGTAAACATAAAAGTCTTGCATTTCTGTTCAAAAATCTCCTTCAAAAGTACAAGACTCTTGCTGGTTTTGTAACCTTAGGAAGGTTATTTGATGTCTCCAGGTTTCAGTTTTTTCATCTATAAAATGAAGGGGTTGGACTAAATAATTGCTAAAGTCCCATCTAATTCTATGCTTTTTTTGGATTTGAAAATGAATAGGGTGATCTCAGTATGCTCTGTCTAGCACACTATAGGAATTTAATAATAATTTAACAATTATCATTTATCTAGTGTTTAATATTCACAAAGCACTTTATGCATTCCATTTCATTTTATCTTCATGACAAACTTGGGAAGTAGGTGCTTTTGCTATCCCCATTTTACTGATGAGGAAATTGAGGGAAGCAGGTTAAATGATTTGCTAGGGAGTATCTGAGGCAGGATTTGAATTCAGATCTTTCCAACTAAAAGTCCAGAATTCTTTTCTCTGTACCAGATAGCTGCCATTTAATATGTGGTTCTTCATTGCTGTAGATTGACTGATTGATTCCTAAGCTCTGATATTTTGTGATCCTAGGAATAGTTGGGTGGTCAGCGTGGGGAGAAAGAAAAAAGAACAACCCTTAAAAACTAATTAAACATTTGTTCAAAGCTATCTTTCCATGATCTCTTTGTTGTCTGAGTGTTGCTCACTTTGAGCATTATTGCAGTGTACCTCGTCGGGAAGGGCCCCCTAACTGTGAACTGCCAAGCACAAAGCCAATTTCACTCCAAGTCATCTACAGATTAAGCGTAGCAATAATAGCTCCTGCAACAGCGATAAAGCAATAATGAGGAATAAAGCCAGATAAACATTTTAATAAAATAAATTAATTTTACATTTTAAATCATAATTTTTGTTTTCTGTTCTTTTAATAGCTTCCCTGGCACTTCTGAAGCCCCTCACAGTATGTGGGTATGGGGGCTCTTAGGGTTTGAGCCTTTAGAAATGAGAGTTATGATACTCACCACTGGGGCAGTTCCCTGTTTTCTGCCTGGATGTAAGATTGCTTACTTTGTTCTTGAGAGCCATGAAAGCTTTCACTCATGTTTGATTAGAGCCTCAGAATATAGATTTGGTGATATAGTATGTCTCCACCATGTGCCCCAAATCTTTATGGTAGTAGCATGTGGGTATCAAGATGTCGCTTTCCTGGATATCTTCAACATAGAGTAGATCTAATCCAGTTCCAGTTGATCAATGATGGACAGAATCAGCTACACCCAGAGAAGGAACACTGGAAAGTGAATGTAAATTGTTTGCATTTTTTGTTTTTCTTCCCAGGTTATTTTTTACCTTCCGAATCCAATTCTTCCTTTGCAACAACAACAAAAAAAATTCGGTTCTGCACATATATATTGTATCTAGGATATACTATAACGTATTTAATATGTATGGGAGTGCCTGCCATCTAGGGGAGGGGGTGGAGGGAAGGAGGGGAAAATTCAGAACAGAAGTGAGTGCAAGGGATAATGTTGTAAAAAAAAATTACCTATGCATACATACTGTCAAAAAGTGTTATAATTATAAAATTAATAAAAAAAATTGAAAAAAATAGGAAACTAAAAAAAAAAAAAAGATGTCACCTTCTCCCCAATATACCCTAACTTTTCTTCTTCTCTCCCACCCATCACCTCCTATCTTCACCTGACTCTAATACAGAGCCATGAGGTTGGCAGTTGATGGCCATGGCTAGTGTTTCAGCCATCAGTCCCCATATTGCCCAGACCTCCCTGGCCCCATTCAGAACCAGAAGTCTTCAGACCTGACCAAGACCCAGAAGCAGGTTCCCTTAAACAATTTCTTCTGGATTTATCTCATCTTCCTTTATAATAGGGTAAGACTATATCACTGTTGCTCCCAGCCACAGAGGATTCAATTACAGACTTGTTTACTTACTTTGAATTTTCCATCAGCTCTACCTCCTCCACCCTTAATTTCTTGGTATTTGATATGAGAATGTATATCACTAGGATGCCATGGAGCCTTTATAGATGGGCTCCTCTCTCATTACAGGACCCAGGAGTATAAGGTCCTGATTAATCAACAGACATTGAACATCTGTCAACACACATTCCCTTCTAAGACTAGATCCCTTCTAGGTGGCAGGCAGCAGATACTGTGCAAAAGATGAAGGACCTTCTATTCTATCAGGGGAGACAACACATTCCTACGTAGGTGTGTACAAAAGAGCTAGAAGGGGATAGAGGCTGGGGCAAGAGGAGGGTACTGGCAGTTAAGGGGACTGAAGAATGGATGCCCCCATGTGGAAGATAGTGCTTGCTCTGAGTCTTAAAGATGAGGGATTTTAAGAGACAGAGGTAGTAAGGAGTATATTCTAGGTATGAAGGTCAGCCATTCTAAAGACAGGTGTGTGTGTGTGTGTGTGTGTGTGTGTGTGTGTGTATCCATGCTCTAGGAATAATAAGGATGTCAATTTGCCTAGATCTTAGAGTACATAAGGATAGGAATGTGTAATAGAACTGGTAGGTGTGTTGTAAAACGTTTAAACACTTTTAATAATTTCTTCCTATTATAATATTCAGAACCCCTCACATGTGTACCCCTCAAAAGCTACTCCAGGTTCAAAACACTTTAGAATGAACATTTACTCAAAACTGTAGCACCTGAGTCCCCACTATTGTGCTTATTTCCACAAGCTAATCTGAGGACACATTAGTTCAAAGCAATAGACATTTAATCAAATGGGATAGTACACATTTGGCATATTCTCCCATGGCTTTAACACTACTAGTGGAAAAGGGCACACTCTTCAAAAAAGGGGATCTTCCTCCCCCTTTTCTGCCCAATACTCTAATAGTCTGAATTTTCAGGGAGCAGAGGTCACTATATTAATTGAAAGTAGGGACAATTAATTGGGTCATCTACAAGGTTAAGAATGGACCTGTATGCTAGTTGATCTGAGGATGCTGAGGATTACTCTGAGAGCTCAATATGAGACTAAAATCCAGCAGGTCCATAGAATCAAGAATATAGAGATAACATCAAAGAAATAGACCATTTGGTCAATGACCAAATAATACTGTGATACTTAAGGAGCAATGGGAATGGTCATCATTAGCCATGTAACCAATCAATACCCTTTATTAGATTGCATGTAATAGAAGCTTTATTTAAAATTGTTCATTATTTTCTTTCTGTACTGTCCATCTTTGCTCCATATGGTACTGGGAGTGGCTACATTTGCTAACATGCTAATGCTGTACAGTCAAGTGTCTGCTGCTTGAGATTTTTGTGGTTGGTTGCTGCTTTGTGATACTATCTTATATTTATGCATGTTCTCATGCTTACTGCCTGTAATTTTAGTGTGTACAATACTTACTAAATTCCTGCACTTCTACTATTTGTTTGTTTTTGTTTAAACTAAGCTTTCATCGATATGGAGAACTCTCTTGCAAAGAAAATTCCTTTTAATGCATTTAAAAGACTATTCTAAACTGTAGAGTTTAAAATAGTTACCTAGAAAGCTGACCAGGGTTATACAGACAGCCTCTCTATCCACTACATCACACTGTCTTTCATTGTGTTATGTGTAAGAGACAATTATTGGTAATTGTATTATATTGGTGTACCAAAAAAACCCTAAGGAACTTCCAAACTGGCTCATTATTTGTCTGTCAAATTTGATGTACCTTTTCTAACCTCTATTAACTCATAGACTTTGTCCTCCTTGCATGAAATGCTCACCATACTCACCTCTTCCTCTCTGGACTTTTTTGATGGTTTCTCAAAAGGCAGTATAGTACAGTGGAAAGAAGCCTCTACTTGTATGACTGGAGATTTTTTTTTAAACTTTTTGTGTAAATTTGGGAAGTTACTAGGAGATCTTGACTCTGAATTCAGCCAAGCTACTAACTTTCTGGGTTCTTACTAGAGATTTAAGTTTTGTCATTTGCAAACATCAAACTCAATTGTTGTCCCTTAATTTTTTCTTGATCACTTAATTGATTTGGGTTTCAAAGAATTCCCATTCACTATGCAAATATTCTTGGGAAAAATTCCACTCAAAATATGCCTTATTGACTTCTTTTACATTGCTATCTCTTCCCAATTTCATGCTCTCAAATGGAAGTCTCCTTTGTGACAGATCAAATTGATAGATTATTGGCCATATCTGATAATTTTGCCCCATCCCATACAAGCTTTGTACCAAGAAGAAGAAATTTGGTTTCATCATCAATATTCTGGAATCAATATTTCTTATTATATTCATATGTTATTGCTATTTTACTTTACATTCTGATATTACTATATATGTATATGTATGCATGTATAAAACTTGGCTTGGCTTACTTGGTTCTATATCAATTCAAACAGGTGTTTTGAGCATCTCTGAATGAAGGGGGTAACAATCTTAAACCATAATCAGTTTTAGTTTATACAGACAACTGGGTGATACCATGGATAAAATGCCAGACCTGAAGTTAGGAAGATTCATCTTTTTGAGTTCAAATCTGGCCTCAGACACTTACTATTTGTGTGGCTCTGGGCAAGTCACTCAAGCATGTTTATCTCAATTTCCTCATCTATAAAATAAGTTAAAGAAGGAAATGGCAAATCACTTTGCTATCTCTTCCAAGAAAGCTCCAAATAGGTTCATAGAGAGTCAAACATAACTGATATGATTAACAACAAAGATGCTTTGTGAAGTCTCTTTTAGCTCCAAAGTCCCAAAGTCAAATGGGGGGGGGTAGTATTTTGAGGAAAGCTGAGAGATGCATTTAGAAGGAAGGAAGAACATAAGTTTAGTTTTACATAATACTTTAAGATTTGTCAACAACTCAAGAAGCATTTGTTAAAAGTTTCCTACATATTAGGCACTTAATTACGCTCTGGAGATACAAGATAGTTGAGAACAGAGTTTCTGCCTTCAAAAAGTACTCATTCTACTGAGAGAGAGCGCATGCGATCAAGCTTGTACACATGAGATACTGAAACTTAAAACTTCACTAACTTCATTTTGGGGCTACCCAAATGCTGAATAGATGGAAGTTTCTGGTAGTTGGAAGAAATGGGAAAGACTTCTTGCAGAAGATGGGATTTGAGTTGAAGGGAGCCAGAGACAGAAGTGAGGGAAAATCAGTGAATAGTCAAGAGGCAAGATATGGAATCTTAAGTATAAAGAACTATAAATAGACCAAGGTTCTTAATCACAGAGTACATAAGTACTAAGTAGTAAACTAGGAAAAGACTGGAAAAGATCAAAAGATATTGGGATATCTTTAAATGCTAAATGGAGCATTTTGTATTTTAACCCCAGAGGTAATAGGGAACCATTGGAATTTATTGTATAGGAAGTTGATATGATAAGACCTACACTTTAGGAAATTAACTTTGGTAATTAAATGGTAGATATATTGGAAATGGAGATAGACTTCAGTCAGGGAGACCACTTAGAAAGCTATTCTAATAATCCAGAATTGGGGTGAGGAGGCCTTGTACCAGAGTGGAGGCTGTGCAAATGGAAAGGGGCCATCTATAGGAGATGGTATAATGGTGGATATGGTACAGGATGTTCAGAAGATTGAATATGTGAGATGAGTGAAAGGGAGGAGGTGAAAGTGGTGTGAAAGTTGCAGGCTTGGGTGATTGGGAGATGGTGATGCCTTTGAGACAGATGCTGCCAGTTTTGCTATTTCCATTTTGTAAAGGAGTTAGCCAAGGCCCAGGACAGTACAAGGTGACTTGTCCATGATCAATGAGCCAGGAAGCATCAGAGATGTCTTTCCCAGCTTAGAGCTGGGAACAATTTCCCCATCAAACCACACCAAGACTTGTTAGGGAAAGTCTTCTAAAAAGCCTTCTAAATTGGCTAGATGGAAATAGGAATTATCTGATTTTGAATTTAAAGATCACTCTTAATTTATAGAGTAGGAAATTGAAGTCAAGTAAGGGACTTTTTCAAGGGAATACCACAAACTAGTGGCAAACAAAGAATAGAACATAAATCTTACAATTTCCAGGGAGGAAAATGAATAAGTACATGAAAGAAATGAGAGGAAGAATCAGGGGCATTGTTGGGAGGATGAGAATCCAGGACAGTGTAGTAAACTGAAGGAGACTGAGGTCAATGAAATGAGGTGGGAGCCCAGGGTCTGCTAAAAAGTATTATTAATAACAATGGCAGAAAAGAAAGATCCCCACTATTGATCAGAAAAATTCAAATTAAGACAACTCTGAGGTACTACTACACATCTCTCAGATTTGCTAAGATGACAAAAAGATAATGACAAATGTTCCAGGGGATGTGGGAAAACTGGGACATTAATACATTGTTAGTAGATTTGTGAACCAATCCAAACATTCTAGAGAGCAATGCCCAAAGGCCTATTAAGCTTTACATACCTTTTCATCCTGTAGTGTTCTACTGAGCCTGTAGCCCAAAGAGATCATAAAAAAGAGAAAAGTACCCACATGTCAAAAAATGTTTGTGGCAGCCCTTTTTGTAGTGGCAAGGAACTGGAAACTGAATGGATGCCCAGCAGCTGAAGAATGGCTGAATAAGTTATGGTATATGAATGCTATGGAATATTATTGTTCTGTAAGAAACTATCAGCAGGATAATTTCAGAGAGGCCTGAGGAGCCTTAGATGAACTGATGCTGAGTGAAATGAGCAGCACCAGGAGATCATTATACACGGCAACAACAAGATTATACAATTCTGATGCACGTGGCTCTTTTCAACAATGAAGTGATTCAAATCAATTCCAATGGTCTTGTGATGAAGAGAGATATCTATACTCAAAGAGGGGACTGTGGGAACTGAGTGTGGATCATAACATGGTATTTTCACTCTTTTTGTTGTTGTTTTCTTTCTCATTTTTTTCCTTTTTGATCTGATTTTTCTTGTGTAGCAAGATAATTGTGAAATATGTATAGAAGAACTTCACATTCTTAACATATATTGGATTATATAGGGGAGGGGGTGGGAGAGAAGGAGGGAGCAAAAATTTGGAACACAAGATTTTTGCGAGGGTCAATGTTGAAAACTATGTGTGTATTTTGAAAATAAAAAAGTTTTAATTAAAAAAATAAAAAAATTTTTGAGAAAAGGAAAAAAAAAAGATTCCTTTTATTTTGAGAAGCAGTAGCAAAAGGGACTTGAGTGAAGAATTCTGAAACTGCAACCACCTCGGTCTCTCAGATTATTAAGTCAGTTTAGAAACCAAGTCAAAATATGTTTTTCCCATGTCTGGGAATACCAATTTAAAAAGATGATGGAAGAATCATGGCCAATTGGAAGACCTATTGGGCTCAAGGGCAGATATCCACAATGACTTTCATGGGTGAACTTGTAATCTTACAACTTGATTGCTTACCTATCAAATGAGCTCCCTATTGATGTTCTATTTGGCTTATTTCTTCATATTGTAGGAAAATATTGTAATATATAATATTGTAGGAAAAGGGTGACCCTTGGAGATAGACAAGATCTGACTTCAAATCCAGCCTCTCATACTTATTAGTTTTGCAATAAGGGACACCTTGAACCTCCCTGAGTTTCAGTTTTTACATTTCTCAGAGAGGGATAATAATTCTGGTAATAGAACTGTTTGAAAGCTCAAATAAGATGTGTATATAGCTCTCTGTAAATCTTTAGAACTATATAAATGTCAGCTGTTTTTATTTTTCATTCTTTCACTCACAGAACCTCAGAATCTCTGATTTAAAAGAGGCCTGACTGCCCATAAACACACCTGAATAAGAATTTTCTCTCTAAACTTGAGCAAATAGGGAAGGAGGCTTAGATTAGAGCTGAGAGATTTCAGTGCAGCATTCATGGCAAGGTGGATGAGCCTGATGGAATCCTTGCTAAGCTTTTCTTGATTGGTTGATAAAGTTATTCCTTGCTTGAGTATGGGCTCAGACTGTAGGGGACAGAGAAGTAGAAAATCTGATTCCTATAATCAAGGAATTCAAAATCATAGAATGAAAGAATTTCAGAGTTGGAAGAAATCTTAGTGGCCTTCTAGTCCAAGCTCTGTCTCATAAAAATACTTTTGCAAAATACTCAGGTCATCCAGATTTTATTAAATAAAAGTTATATGTAGTTTTTATATATTGAATTGGTCATTATATAATATATCATATTATAGATGATATATATTTTATATGATTATAGCAATATTTTAAAACAATAAAATAAATATTGACTCTGGAATAAGTAAGTTCAAATCTCATTTCTTTTTTTTTATATTTGTTTAATATTTCCCCCCAATTATATATAAAAACAATTTTCAACTTTTTTTTAAATTTTGAGTTCCAAATTCTCCTCCCTCCATTTCTTTCATTGAAAAGATAAGCAATTTAATATAGATTGTTCATGTGTATTCATGCAAAACTTATTTCCATATTAGTTACATTGAAAAAGAAAACAGACCAAATTAAAAAAGAAAGAGAAAGTAAAAAAAAAAGTTTGCTTTAAACTGTATTCAGACTCATCACCTTTTTCTCTGAGAATGGCTAGCATTTTTCATCATGAGTCCTTCAGAGTTGTCTCATATCACTGTATTGCTGAGAATAGCTAAGATTTGCAATTGATCATCTTACAGTATGGCTGGTGCTACCCTCAAATCTTACTGGTTGTGAATACGTCATTGCGATTCCATTGGGGCAAATCATTCACCTTCCCGGGATTCAGTTTTCCTCATCCATACAGTGAGAGATTTGGATTAGAGAGCCCCTGAGCCGGCCTCCAGCTTTACATCTCTCACCATATTATTTAAAGCTGGGGATCAGGTCCAGCTTCTATATTTGCTAGATGAAGAAATGGGCACCCACAGAACTGAAGGAGTTTTCCATGTCACCCCACACTGAGTAGCTGAGATAGAATCACCACCTAAATTTTCTTGATTCAAGCCCAGTATGCTTTCCAATGCACTGGGCTGCTCAAATGACCTGTTCAAAATTTCCCAGCTAATTAGTGACAGAGCAAAGACAAGAACCCAGTTCTAGCTTTCAACCCAAGTATACTTCATGTTGTCTCTCTTAGTGAAACCCTCCTCCAGCCCGCTGATCTCTGCCTCCAAAACCTTAGCTCACATGCTACACTCTAAAGTGACTGTCTTCTCCTAAACCCTACTTGCTTGAGAGATAAACAGGCTCCCCTACTCCAGGCCTCATCATTTTCAAACCACTGGTCTGCACAAACAGAGGCAGAGGCAGAGAGAGCAAGGGAGAGCTCAGAGCTCAGAGCTCTCTCCTGGGGCCAAACCAAATATCAAAATTCAAATTGTTTTTATTTGTTCATCTGAACAGTCCTAGAGGATGCTCCTCCTTATTAGCGAGCCTGCACGCCATGCTGTGTTTAAAGTTCAAAGCTCGGTAGGACTCTAGGCTGTAATTAATCTCCGTCTCCGAATTCTAGAACACTTAGCGCAATTATAATTTCCTGTCGGAAAACCAATTTGGTAAAGCGGCGGCATTCTCGCCCCTGCTTGGAATGCCACATGATATTGCTTCCTGTCCTCGTGCTGGGCAAGGGCTGAGAGCTCTGAGACCCCCTGTTTTCTGTATCTGTTGCATGGGGTTTAAGAGGACTTTATTAGGGGACCCAGATATAAAGGACAGACCTATCTATGGACAATTGTGAATGTGTGTGCACATGTGTTTGTATATGCATGTATGTAAATATATAGACACACATATTCACACACATATGAAAGATGGTCCCATCAGGGGATCTGGATATGGAGTACAGACCTGTCCATGGACAAATGTGTACATGCACATGTGTTTGTATGTAAATTATATATCTATATATTATATATATCTTTATTATATATCTATATACACATTATATATCTATATATACACAATATACACACACATTTATACACAATTCATTAGGAGACCTGGATAGAGAGGGCAGATTTATGTAAGCATATGTTCTATGTGTCTAAGTATATACATGTGGACATATATCAGGCAATAAACACTTATAAAGTACCTACTATGTGCCAGGTATTATAGTAAGTACTGAATATTTACCTAAATATATTGAAGATATACCTGTATTCATTTTTCTTTTTTTTTTTTTTTTTTTTTTTTTTAGGGGTGGATGGGATCTGCAATTTCTTCAGTGAATGGAAACATCTGTGTATGGGAACTTGGATTGAAAGCTCCATACTGATGTAAGTGGCATTTCATCTGTAACTTCATCTGTAATTTAAAGTCTTAGAGTTGCCTGGAGTTTATTCAAATCACATAATTATTACTAAAGGAAATTCTCTCAGTGTTTGTGTGTATGTATATATATATATGTATAAACAAATGTATGTGATACACACACAAATATATGTATATATGTGTGTATTTGTTACATATGCTTGTATCATGTATTATTTTTTATTTGTGTGTATTGTATTGCATTATATTTGTATTTTATTGTATATGCATTTATATTCTACTTGTATATGTATTGTCTATATTTGTATTATACTTATATAATGTTCAAAGTGTAGGTCAGGGGATATCAGTATCTAAGAAGGGGATAAACAAACACTTCTTTTGAGCAATAAGATGACTATTTTGAAAGTCTTTCAGAGGCAGTAAATTTCTGCCTTAAAGAAAGTTTTCAAACAAATGTTACCTATCTGGGATACCTTGTCAGTTATAATGTAGAGGTTAGTCTAATGATCTTGGGGTTCTTTCCAATTTGGAAATTTCATGATGCAAAGTTGGTACAGGTGTGTGTGTGTCTTGAGCAGAGGGAAAGAGCTCTGGGGGATGAGGGTACTCAGAGATAACTTCCTACAGGTGAGAGTTAGGCTGAATTTAATTGAATAAGAAAGCAAAAAGTAGTGGAATAAAGATTGGCCTTGAAGTTACAAGAGTGGGATTCAAATCCTAGCTCTCATGCTTATCAGACATCCTAGAAAAGCTGCTTATTACATCATATGATAATAACAATAATAACTAACAATTATTTAGGGTCTAACTATGTAGTGCTTCACTATTATTGTCTCTCTTGATGCTCATGACCACCCTGAGAGGTAGATGTTATTATTATTTCTATTTTATAGTTAAGGAAACCAGTAAATGGAACTAAGTGACTTGCCTATCATCACACAGGTAGTAAATATCAAGGCTGGATGTGAATGCACGTCTTCCTGACTTCAGGCCCAGGGTTCCATCCATCTCACTACTGAACTGTTTGATTTGGAGCTGAAAGGGACCTTAGCAGCTATCAAGTTCCAGAGACAGCAATGACAACCCCCCCCCAGGCCACTGGCCTTGTTTTCAGCTCAATCTCTGTAGCCAACATCCAGGGGAATCACCACGGTACAGAAGGGACCAGCCCAATTGCCATACCAGGATCTCTAGGAGAGTTATCATAGCTGAAACAATGGGGTACCCTGAGGGAGTGTCAGAGAGTGCTCTGGGAGGCAGACCACTGTCTTCCCCAGAGTCAGCATGGATACCACCCAAGACAACCCCCACTTCAGAAATCTGGTTTTGCTTCTCTCCTGTGCCCCACTGCCATGATTTAGGGAAGTAATCCTGCAAGCGTAATCTGACAAGTGCTCCTGTAGGTGCAGCAGCCACTGCCACCTAGATACAAAAAGAAAAGTTCTTGTGCTCAAAATCCTTGGTTCTGGAAAGGCTTCAGCATCAGTCATGAATGTAGTTTGTGGGGGACAATATTAAAGAAGATGGATTAGCATCAGCTTTGCTGTGTTAGTCTAAGGACCATGGGGTCTTTCCACTTGACTGACATCTAAAACCTCTCTTATGTTGTGTCTCCCATCGGAAAAACAAGACAGTCCGTTTTCAAGGAGCTCATTTGCTTTCTGTTCCAGAACTTAGCATTATGTTTTGCATATAGTAATCACTTAATATGCTTTCTTTTTTCCTCTCTCTCTTCCTTCCTTCTTTTCTCCCTTCCCTCTTTACTTTTCTCTTTCTTTCTTTCTTTCTTTCTTTCTTTCTTTCTTTCTTTCTTTCTTTCTTTCTTTCTTTCTTTCTTTCTTTCTTTCTTTCTTTCTTTCTTTCTTTCTTTCTTTCTTTCTTTCTTTCTTTCTTTCTTTCTTCCTTTCTTCCTTTCTTCCTTTCTTCCTTTCTTCCTTTCTTCCTTTCTTCCTTTCTTCCTTTCTTCCTTTCTTCCTTTCTTCCTTCCTTCCTTCCTTCCTTCCTTCCTTCCTTCCTTCCTTCCTTCCTTCCTTCCTTCCTTCCTTCCTTCCTTCCTTCCTTCCTTCCTTCCTTCCTTCCTTCCTTCCTTCCTTCCTTCCTTCCTTCCTTCCTTTCTTTCTTTCTTTCTTTCTTTCTTTCTTTCTTTCTTTCTTTCTTTCTTTCTTTCTTTCTTTCTTTCTTTCTTTCTTTCTTTCTTTCTTTCTTTCTTTCTTTCTTTCTTTCTTTCTTTTTCCTTCCTTCCTTCCTTCCTTCCTTCCTTCCTTCCTTCCTTCCTTCCTTCCTTCCTTCCTTCCTTCCTTCCTTCCTTCCTTCCTTCCTTCCTTCCTTCCTTCCTTCCTTCCTTCCTTCCTTCCTTCCTTCCTTCCTTCCTTCCTTCCTTCCTTCCTCCTTCCCTCTCTCACTTCATTTTCCTTTCTCTCTCTCTTTTTCTCTCACTCTCTTTCTTTCCCCCTCTTCCTTTCCTCCCTCCATTCCTTGCTTCTTTTCTCTGTTTCTCCCTTCATTTTTATTAAAAGAATAGATGAAAATCCAGAGGTAAATGATTTGCTCAAAGACACATAGCTAGTGTTTCTAGTGGGATTTGAACCCAAGTATTTCTGACTCCATGCCTAGTGTTCTGACCATTCCAACCACTTTAAATTTCAAAAGCCTCTGGTTCTTTATTTATTAAATAGCGATAATATTAAGGTAGTTCTGAAAAAAAAAAAGCTTTGTAACACTTAAAGCATCATACAAATGTGAATTATGATTATCCTGGAAAGGAGAAGGGAAGGTAGAAGGAGAGCATCTTCCCAAGTGGTTTTGCATAGCATCCTCCCACCATGTGACTGCCTTGGGCAATGAGTGGATATACTCCCCCTCATCCTAGTCCTCCTGAATGCTTTTTCCCCCTTGTCTTTATCCTTTGATGATAATCTCATTTCCTTTCCCCCTGCTCTGTTCCTTATTCTTCTCATGTCTCTTTTCTGTATCACTTCCTTACCTACTTTCTCCTGGGCAGCTTATATCTTTTTCATTTCCCTCCTCGCTCTCTTGAGCCTCCTATCTAGTTTTCTGATCATTCTTTCTTCTTCTTTTTTAATATTGTAAACTTTCCTTCAGAATTTTCATTTCTGGTTCCAGTCTGACAAACCATCGTGTTTTGTAATTCAAGTGAAATCAAGAACAACTTATGTATGTATATGTGTGTGTGTGTGTGCGCACACACACACATACACACACAAAGATTTCACATAACTTTAGTATTTTACAAAAAGATTTTCTCTCAGCAACTCTGAGAGGTAATAGTGTGAATACAACTCCCTTTTACAGATGAGGAAATTGAGGGAAAATGGAGAGCCCAGAGTCACATAGTAAATTCCAGGGGTAAACTTTTGTTTTCAGAGCACACATATTCCAACCCTTACAACCCCCAACTAGAAGCTCTGATCCATATGCAGAATGAATCTGTTGGATTACACTCAGATCTACATATAGGACCAATGGCACCCTTGTCCTGAGTGATGACTCAACTTCAAAAGCTATGCAAAGCCCTTGAGGACAGGAATGGTTTTACTTTTGTCTCTCTCCATCCCCCCACCTCCTACCTTTCCCCCAGGCTTAGCACAGCACCTCACACATAGTAGGCACTTAATATAAAATTTCTTGATCACTTATGAGACAGCAGGGAGAAAATGAGTAGCAATTTAAGTGTAGTCATGATGGATGGTTTTGATTTTCTCAGAAAAGTAGAAAGTAAGGTCATTGTTACCTTTTGTGTGAGTTTGTATGGTTTTCTTTGTGAGAGTCAATTGCAGCAAATTAGGTCTGTCTGCACATTATCTGAGAGAGTGCAATTCTTGGCAAGAGAGTTGATCTCTGTCCATAGGTAGTTTTTAGAATCAAGTATAGAAATTTGCCTGTGAGGAGATCTGACCCTAGGATACCCTGGAGATGTCCTGCTGAGTTGCTCTCTGTTTTTTAGTCTAGAGAATAGTAGCAGGGAAAGGAGGCAGGAGTTGAGATGTTCCAATAGGGGGAAAAAAAAGTTGCAGCAAGAGAATGATAGAGAAGAAAGAAGTAGTTGTTAGGATTATTGAAGACATGGGGATGATGATTTTTTGTGATATATTTTAATGGTCTGATGATTGGGACAGATGTAAATCAATTTTTCTGATTTTTCTTGGAAGTAGTTACAGGTTACAATTTGGGCTATAAAGAAGTTTGTAAACAGTATGCCTTAGAAATGATTATGGAACACATGAAGATGTCCAACTTTTTGCAGAGACAGGGCTATTCAATGTTTTTTTCTTCCTTTCTTTGTCTTTCTCTCTGTCCACAATTGTGACAAAAAGTCACAATTAAGTGACTTATCCAGGGTCATATAACTAATGAGTATTAAGCCTGAGATGGGTTTTAAACTCAGGTCTTCCTGACTCAAAGGCTGGTGCTCCATTCCATGTCTTTCTACCAATGTCAGTGTCTTGTTGAGCTGTTCATCATGACTGGCTCTCCAGATATAGGACAAAGGAGCAATGAATTCCTTACATCTCTTCTTCCTTCTCTTCTTCTCCTCTGATTCAATAATAAAAATAACTGACATTTATAGAGCAATTTAAAGTTTTCAAAGTGATTCACATATATTTTCTCATTTGAGCCTCACAATAACCCTTCAAGGTAAGGTATTATTATCTTGTATTTGAAGGGCTGTCAAGTGAAAGAGGGATTTCACGTGTTGTGTTGTGTGTGGTCCTAGAAGGCAGAGCCAGAAGCAATGGGAGAAAGCTGGTAAGAGACCAATGGTGGTTTGATGTCAATAAAAGCTCCCTCGTAATTTGAGCTGTTACAAAGAAATGAACTATCTTGAGAGACAGTAGGTTCCTCTTCCCTGGAGGTCTTTAAGGAGAGGTAGGAAATCACTTGTTGAATATATAGTAGGTATTCTCATGTGTGAGTTGGAGAGGCCACTGGAGATAGCCACTAAGATCCTGTCAAATCCTCAAATTCTTTGATCCTATAATTAATTCTGTGATTTCTCCCAAATTCAACAACAAAAATCAAAGTTCAGGGAGGCTAATCAATTTATTCAGTATCAGAGAGAAGGTTTAAATGCAGGTCTCTTGAGTCCAAATGAGTTTCTAGACAGCTAGCAGAAAATAACATGGTACTTCTTGATACAAAAACATCAAAATTCTCTTCTTTGTTTATAATCTCTTTCTTGATCGCACATCAGCTCCTGCAGTTTCAATGGTCATATCTTTTAAGATGATACTCAGAAAACTACATTGCATAATCTATTCAGAACTCCACAACCAACAGCCAGCTGTACATCTTTAACTGGATACCCTTCTGGCATCTCAAACTAACTCAAATTCTTCATTACTCAAGCATATGTAATTACACTACATTCTTCCGTCAGCATTGGTCATATCTTCTCTACATATTAATAGATGGTCTTCAAGAAATGCTATGGCTGAAAAATTCATTGTTTAGACAATTTGATGAATAAGCAGCTCAGCACCAAACTCAGCTAATTTTAGGAAAACAGATCTGTGATGATTCACTGATCCCATATACAAGGCCATTCTAGGTTACTAGAACATGACAGATCTCATGCTTTCCTAGATTAGCTTGAAGAAGAAACCAGGGTCATCTCCACATTGGTGTGAGAAACCAGAGTTGATTTTTATTAAAGTACCTCAAAGTAAACCTGCCAAATATGAAATTTATCATCCTTATTTATTGTACTGTCTTCTTCACCAAAGCAAAAAGAGCTATTTTCTTTATATTTTTGGATCCATAGTACCAGATATGAGGACATATATAATAGGTACTTAATTATGCTTATTGATTGATTCCATACTGATTGCTAATCATGCTCCAAATTTTGCTTTATTAAAGATGCCATCATTTTCTCAATTACTCAGGTTCATAACATTGGCATTCTCCTTGATGTATCTCAAAACCCAATCAGCTGACAAATTTTGTCTGTTTACCTGCACAGTACCTCTCCCATCTTTCCCCTTTTCTTCCTCCAGTATTTACTACTTTAGTTCAGATTCCTATTACCTCTCACCTCCACAATAGCTTCCTAATTGGTTTTACTGCTTCTATTTTCTCTCATCTTCAGTCGATAGTGCACAGAACTGCCAAAATAGTTTTTCTAAGACACAGAGAGGATGATGTGACTCACTTGATCTAAAAAAAACTTCCGTGGCTCCTTAATGTCAACAGGGAAAAAATACAGAATCTTCATCCTGGCATTTGAACTCTTCTATAAACTGGCTTCTACTTACCTTTTCATTTTTATTTTCCATCAAATTCTTCACATACTCTTCTTGTTATTAGTCATTCGTTTTAGTCACATCCCATTCTTTGTGACCCCATTTGGGTTTTTCTTGGCAAAAGTACTAAAGTGGTTTAATATTTCCTTCTCTAGCTCATTTTACAGATGAGGAAACTGAGACAAACAGGGTCTAGTGACTTGCTCAGGGTTACACAGCTATTAAATATCTAAGACCAGATTTGAAATCAAGAAGAGTTTTTCTGTTTCTAAGCTCAGTGCTGTATGTGCCATGGTACTGCTTAGCTACCCAGTTCAACTATATTTACTATTATCTATTCCCTAAACTCAATATTCCCCCTTATATTTGCTATATCAGTTCTCCATCTTGGGAATATAGTCTCTCCTAAACATAGCTTTTCTGAAACTGACTTCCTTCAGAGCTTAGATCAAGTGCCATTTTTTCTTTGCAATCTTGTTTGATCTCTCCAGCTGTTCATAATTTTTTCCTACTCAAACCACAGTATAATTGTTTATTTTTGAATGTATTCTCTGTCCTCCCCAGTAGAGTATAAGCTCCTTTAGGGAAGAAATTGCCCTATTTTTTTGTTTGTTTGTTTCCTACCTCTAACATGTAGCACAGTTCCTTGAAAGGGAAGACCCAATATGGGCTGATTTGAAGGAACAAGAATCAGATGGAAGCTATCCTGAGCACTGAACTCAAGCTCGTTTGTCATTCACCGTGAACCTAAGGATTTGTCACAGCAACTCCAGGGTCAGAACACTTCTGATGCTGTGCTTGATGTGTGCTCTCCTGTCCTTTGAGGTAAGCATTGGAACCATTTGATCTTGGGTTGCTGCCCTGAATGTCTTATATATTTATCTGTTTTCAATCTATTCTGGTAGATCCTGTGTGTATACATGTGTATGCATACATGTTCTATAATAAGCAATATATAGTATAAAGTGAGTATGTGTGTGTGCAAATATGCATGTGCAGGGATGGGGTTGGCCCCAGATACTCTCAGTTTTGCACATTTTCACCAGTATTTGCAAAATCAGCTCCTGGGAGAGAAGGTGTTGCACTTAGAGGAGAGGCTTTCTACAGATGTAAAATATTGTTACATTGGAAATTCTCCATGATGCTTCTGTTATGCAGCCCAGAAAGGAATTCAATATGCAATAAATTCATGGTTTTGATATCTATTCAAAGGAGAGAGAAACTGCTGCAATTAAATATGGATCCTGGATTTAGATTATCTGGATTCTATTCCTAAATCTAGGAGCAGGCTAGAAGAGGTCAAGGATCAAGGTAGTCTCTGAATCCAGCAGACTCTTGTTCCTCAATTCAACAAATATGTTTTCCCCACAATGTTAAGTGTTAGAGAGAAAAGCATAAAATAGAAAAAGTCTCTGCCCTCAAAGAGTTTGGGGAGGGGAGAAGAATACATTAAAAAACAAATAATAACTGAGGATATTACTTTCTAGCTATGTGACTTCTGGGTAAATCACTTTACCTCTGGCAAGCCTCAGTTCCCTCATCTGTAAAATGGGAATAATATGATTTGCTCTATTATCCTCACATGGTTATTTGTTCCTATTTGTTGGCTGGACTGACCTCATAGGGATAAAGGCTTTATAAACCCGTCAGTGTGAATTATTCTTAGCAGCTATGGATGGATGTAGAGGGCCAGTCTGACAGCAAAGCTCCATATATCAAAACACAAATAATGGTATTTGGAGGGGTGGCTGTGCTGTAGTGAAATGGACAGTGGCTCCAGTTAGAAAATTGTTCTACAGTTCCCAGGTGTGTGACCTTAGCTAAAATATGGACATTCTTGACCAAACATGCTGCTGTCATAGAGAGAGTCTGCCTGCTTTGTAGTCAGGAAGATCCAGCTTTCTATTTTGTTTCTAACTGATCCCAACTGTGTGACTCTGGGTAAGTCACTTAACTACTCAGTGTCCTTGGCAGGTTTGCATTAGTGAAGGGAGTTTCATCCTCAGAGAATTCCTTATACCTATGAGAACCTAAAATGGCATAGTGGATAGAACGTGAAATTTGAAGTCAGGAAAATCTTCATTCATATCCTACTACTGCCACTTACAAACTGTGTAACCATGAGCAAGTCACTTAAACATTGCCTGCCTCAGTTTACCATCTGTAAAATGAAAGGTTTGGACTAGATGATCTCTAAGGTGTCTTTTAGTTCTAAATTTATGATTCTATGATATAAGTAATAATACAACAATCTTTTCAGTATTATGGTGAGGAAATGAGATATATAACAGTATATTAAAACTTGTAGCAAATTATATACATATATAATAACATATCTATAAAACACTTCATAGAGATATATTTACATATGTTATATGTTTAAATGTCATTATATAATAATATTTTAGGCAGCCAGGTGGAATAATGTTTAGAGTGTTGGATTTAGAACTGGGAAGAAATGAGTTCAAATTCTCCCACACTAACTTTGTAACTTTGACTAAACATCTTAGATTCTCTTAGTGTTACTTTCTGGTCCTATAAGATGGGGATATCATCTATTTCATAGCTGAGTTGGGAGGATCAAATGAAATAATATATGTAAAGGTACTTTTTAATATTTTAAGCATCATATGAGTACTATTTTTAATAATAATAATAATACTGCAGGGAATTCACTTTATGATTTTGTAAATTATAGGAGGAAAAATATTCCAAATAGGGGTGGGCTCTGTAATAAGCAATATATAGTATAGTGAGGAGTTCAGTAGAAAGAAACATCAGGGTAGATTAGCAAAATCAGTGAAGGTTTCAACAAAGTTTTAAGACTTCAGCTGCACTTTAGAGAATGAATAAGAGAAAGGGAGGAAGAGGAAAAGAAAATGAGAGTGGGGGAGACACAGAGAGACAGTGATAGAGACAGATACACACACATAGAGACACACACACAGAGGCAGACAGACAGAAAAAAACAGACAAACACAAAGACATAGATAGAGAAATAGAGATAGATGGAAAGAAAGAGAAATTCAGAGAGATAGAGAGGAATGGGGAAAATATTATCAGATGGAGGGATGGCATATACCCTAATTCACTTTAATTTACCAGAATCAGCTAGACATCAAGAGCAGGAAGCAGAATCTTGACCTGCTTGGAGTCAGGTGAAATGGCAGCATTCTTAGATCCCAGAGAAATAAATAAGTAACTGAATTCTCATTAGAGACTTTGTTTCCCACTGAGTGGTTTCAATACTATCTTTTGGACAAATATAGGTGGGTAGGGATGGAATAGAGATGGGGAGAGAGATTGAATCTAGTGGTCCCACCTTAAGTCACAAAAAAACCATACCTCTTCACATCTGTCTCCAAGATGATCAGACTACATAGAATGGTAGAATGCAATCTGGATACTTTCTAGTTTGTAGTTCACTCTACATTTTCTTTTTGGCTTGGAATCTTAAACTGGACATAGAACGGATGTGGATTGGGTAAATTGTATGTGTAGCTTTATAGGACCTAGAAGCAAACTCCTTCCTTGAGAGTTCTTCAAGAATTTCCCCCAATGGGGCAGCTAGGTGGCCCAGTGGGTAGAGCACCAGCCCTGAAGTCAGAAGGATCTGAGTTCAAATGTGACCTCAGATACTTAATGCTTTCTAGTTACTTGACTTTGGGTAAGTTAACTCCATTTGTCTTGCCAAAAAAAAAAAAATTCCCTAGAATATATTTTCTATGACATCATCATTAGCATCACTATCAGCTATAATTAGTCCTCAGACCAGTCATATCTCCATTTCCCACCAGGCTCATACTCCAGTCTTCTCCATCACACCTCAAAAACCTGCTCATCCTAGATCACTTCAATTCCTGGAATTCCCACCTTTTCCCTTCTTCAGATTGAATGTCTTCTCCTACAATGTTGATTTAAGGAAGGCATCCTTGGTCAGTCATCTTTATTTCTCCCTTGGATTATATTCCAATCTTCTCCATCATGAATGATTATTTTTTGCCTTATACCTTCCCTCTTCCCATCTCTTTTTCACCTTCATCCTTCCTTTCCCCTTTTGATTTTTTTTTTATCTGGATTGTCTTCCCCTATTAGAAACTCCTTGAAGGCAGGTTACTGGCTTTCTTTTACTTTTATTTGTGTTCCAGTGTTTACAATATAGTAACTGCTTAATAAATGTTTGTTGACTGACTATCAAGATTTAAATCAAATAGATTCACTGTGGGGGTTAGTTACAAAACTTAACTTCATAAGCACATGTTTCATCCTGGTCCAAGGACATATATGTTGTTCAAAGTTGAAAATGAGGACCATCAAGCACAACTTTTCCCTGGCAGCTCTCTTCACCCTAGGTGACCTCCCATTGCCTGGATTAACTTTGAGGTGCCTCCCCTACCTTTCTAGCTGCAACCTTGTAGTATCTTCATTCTCCTTGCTACCCTCCCCCCAATAAATAGAAAGTTTTATATTTGGGGCCACTTTTCCCAGGAACAAAAAAAACACATTAGTTTTGATTGGACCTGAGGTCAGGAACAACTCAGGCAAAATTGGGAAATCAGCAAAGTTTATTTTTCATGGTCTGCAATTTATTTGATCAACGGTTCTTTCCTCCTTCAGTCAGTCAATCAGTATAAATTTATTAAGCTCCTACTATGTGTTGTGGGATGTAAAGACAGAAAAAAATGGGAAGTATATGGTTGTCCCTTACCTTGAGGAGCTTACATTGTGACTGAGAGATATGTTTCTAACTGTTCTCTCTTTCTACAAGTGTTTCTTAGGGTTTACCTATGTCCTGCCATCTCCTTCTTGTTCTTAGAAGTCTATCAACTAATTCCCACTAAGCAGTTAGTTATCAGCTACCACATCAATTACTTCTGGGCCCCACTTTAGCTGTACTTTGCATTTCAAAATGGTATTCTTCAAGACCAACATCAATGAAGATCTATTAGTGGAATGACAAGCGAAGGGATAAGTATTTTGGGCTGAGAGCCCCATCCGATGCCCACTCCTGTTCTATCATATTGGCAATCTTCTCTTGTGCTGGCTCTGTGGGAGAAGCCTGCCAGTAATCACAACATGTATAATGAAATGGCACATAGGACTAGCATCAGAAAACATCTGATTTTGCTTCAGATCCTTTTACTTTGTTATTTCAAAGGTGTAGTTATCTGAGGAAAGTGGTGCTGGTAGGAAGAGAAGTGACATAGGCAAAATATCACCATTATCACCTCCATTTGCATACCTATATGCTTCATGCATACTACACTTACAAAACATGCTTACCTACATGGAACATGTGTATAATGTGGTTAGCACACAATCTACTGGCACCTACTTCCTTTTTTCCTTTTTTTTTTTGTGTGTGTGTGTATGTGTGTGTGTGTGTGGGGGGGGGGAGGGAGACTAGGACTCCTTATCTTATTTAGGCTTCAAGTATTGTGGCTACTTGTAGGCCTGATGCCAGTACTGATTGACCCAGAAACTTTTATCTGTTTCATTTTTTCCCAACATGGACATATTTGTCCCTCCTTAGGCAGTTGGTGGCCCTTTGTTCCTTGGTGCTCATCATATTGATTCCAGACATATTGTAGATATTCCACCATCTTTAGTTCAGCTACAGCTCAGATTTCCCAAGTTCAAATAATTCACCCCTCTTAGCCTCCCTACTAGCAGTTTTTTAAAATAATATTTTATTTTTTCACCAATTGCATGTAATTTTAAATGGATATTTTTTAAATTTTGAGTTTCAAATTCTATCCCTTCCTCTCTCCTCTCTCTCTGAGAAAGGTATCAAATTGATATAGGTTATACATGTGCAATTATGCAAAACATTTCCACATTATGGAAATTCCATATCATAATGTAAAAGTAGGTATAGACCAAAAAGAAAAAAAGAAGTTAAAATGATATTCTTCAATCTGCATCCAGACTCCATCAGTTCTTTCTCTGGAGGTCCATAGCATTTTTCATCATTGAGTTCTTTGGAATTGTCTTGGATTGTTGTAGTGCTGAGAATAGTTAGTTCATTCCCAGCTGATCATCCTACAATGTTGCTTTGTTGTATACAATGTTCCCCTGGTTCTGTTCACTTTACTTTGTATCACTTACTCTAATTTTTTTTCCTGCTCATCATTTCTTATAGAACAATAAGTATCCCATCACAATTACATACCTCTACTTAATCAACCATTTCCCAATTGATGGGCATCCCCTCAATTTCCAATCCTTTGCCACCACAAAAAGCGCTGCCATAAATGTTCTCTCACCTTTTCTTCTTTTTGTCTCCTTAGGATACAGACCTAGCAGTGATATTGCTAGGTCAAGTATGAACAGTTCTGTAGCTCTTTGGGCATAGTTCCAAAGAAATAAGGATTAAAAGTATGCACCATTAGGCCCAGCTCTGCTTCCTTTTTCGATTGCTTATGATTCAAAATAATTGACCCCACCTGCCTAGAGTTGCCCTCCTTTCTTTTTTCCTTCTTGCCTCAGTGAATGGTTGACTTAAATTGCTGTGAGGTAGCCATCCCCATCAGGTTCGCCAGGGCAGCTAAGCTGATAAATCAGGACACATGACAGTATCTTTTGTGCCTTGAAGAGGCAACATATAAACCAATAGATAAAATACATGACTCTTCAGCTCATATTAAATCACTTTTTTTCCTGTCATATCTTTGAGGGCAACAGGTCCTTTTGAGAAGCCCTGTTTTCCAACAAAATGAGATAGTCAGACAGAGCCCAAGCCCCACTTGAAATATAAAGATAGAGAAGAGAAATTCAGTTTCTCCATCCAGTTAATCAGCAAGGTTTGCCACTTTTACCAAGGTCTGAGCTTGGGGAAGGCAGATCAGTAATTCCAGGGAGAAAGGAAGCTCTATTAAGATCATTCTGTTCTTTTGGGTTATATAGTTTTTGATTCATAGTGGTATGGTGGAATCTCAGAATTACATAATCAGAGAACTCCACCACTCAGAGGTGGATTTATCTAACATATTTATGAAGAGAAATTCTACTACAATGTATCCAGAAAGTGGTCCTCCAGCTTTTGTCTGAAGACATCCAAGGGAATCCCTCTGCTTTCAGAGGAAGATTCCCCCACTTCGATAGACACCTCTACTACTATTCTACTATTTAAATTGTTAAGAAGCTTTTTGCCTGACATCAAGCCTCAGGTGGCCTTCTAGCCACTGTTAGTGGTTCTACCTTCTGGGGTCAAACAGAATAACTACTGCCTTTCCTCAAATGACACAATATTTATAAAAGTACTTAGCACAGTGCAAAGTAGGTATGATATAAATGCTTAGTCTTTTCCCTTTCCTCCTTCACATGATAGCTCTTCAAAAACTTGAAGATATTTTTCATATGAACTTTATCCACTCTATGTCTAGGCTTAGCACGTTCAATTCCTTCAATCCAAAAGGTACAGAACCTAATGTCACAGGACCTGGGCACAAATCTCAGGTCCAAATATTCCTGGGAGAAGCAGCTTGACTTAAGACTGATGCTGTCCAGCTGTATGAATTCAGGTAAGCCATTTAAACTGTTTTCCACATCTGATGTGGAAATGGAGAGATGAATGGGTTGTACTGGATGACCTCTGAAGATCCAGTTCCAAATCTATAGAATCCTATAATCCCAGGAAGGACTTTGTGAGGCTGCTGTACATCTATCTTCCCCTGTTTTCTTTTCTCTTCTAAGAGAATGATGATGTGAGAAATGGATGGGGATTTATTTGGTTTCCACAAAGTTATGAAAATTAAATTGGAAAAATGAAAGTTAAATTAGAAAATTGAAACCCACAAGGACATCAAAGAATAATTGAGATGAGGCAGGTTTTAGATTTGAACAGGAGTCCTCTGAACTTTGTCATCGTAAGAATGTAAACTCCATGGGGGCAGGGATTTTAATGAGAGGTAGAGGTTTGGATTCTCTAACTTCTGTAATACCCAATTAATGGAAAGTCAGGAGAGGGACTTGCTCTTCAGAATATAAAATAAAACTTTGTCTTTGAAGTTCCCAAAATGTTCTACTAACTTAGGCACTCATTTTTGCAAGAGTGTAAAATAAATCTTTTTTTTTTTTTTCATTCATCAGTTGAGTCAGTGGAATTCTTGGTGAGATATTTTGTTTTTTACAATGAGCACTCAGCAGACACTCAATAAATGACAACAATTCACTTTTATTTAGCATTTAAGTTTTATAAAAACTGTATATAACAACTCTATAGGGTAGGTAGTTATTCCACATTTTATGAATGGAGAAACTGAGGCTAAGAGAAAAACTGGCAAGAATTCTGGAATTAGAACTTGTCATGGACTCCACGCCTAGCTCTGTAACATTTCTTGATTTATGCTTCTCTGCAGCTTGCATCATTATTGTGGACATTATAAATTATTGTTTTTCAGTTCCATCCTAATGACAGTATGATGAAGACAATGTAATATTACATGTGTACTCAGAAATTTTCAGTGGTACCCTCTTACTTTTAGAATTAAATAAACAATTCCTAGTCTGGAATTAAAATCCCTTCCTAGTCTGGTTCCTACTGATCTTTTCACTCTGTTTCACATTAATCCCCATTACATCTTCTCTGTTTCAATGAAACTGGCCTGCTTACTGTATACACATCTTCTGCCAACAGTATTTTGAACTGGAATTACCTCATATATGAAATGGACTCCCTCCTATCTTCTACCTCTTAAAATTCCCAGTTCCTATTAAAGCCCAGGTAGGTACCACATCTATAGGTGAAGCTTTTCCTGATGCTTCTAGTAATTAGTTCTTCCTCCCCACTGCCCCAGCTCTTGTATATTTTAGTGTAAGTGTTATATCCTTCCAATGATTAGGGACTTTTGTTTTTGTTTTCCTACTCTCCAGGAAAATGCCTGATACTCATAGCTACTGTCAATTATAGTAGAAATGACATTGGATTTCTAATTGAGATGACTTGCTTTTTATTGAACTCTATTACTAATGAGCTGTATCAGCATACATATTAGGACTCCAGTCTCCTTAGGAGTAAAATAAGGGTTTTGGACCACTTTCTTTCCAAAGTCCCTTTGGCTCCCTGGTTTTGATTTCTTTAATCACTTTTAGAATCTCAATGGAGCCACGTCTAATCCTTAGTTGTTAGATTTAGCACCCAGAGACCAAAACCCTGAGATTTTTCTAATATAGTATTTGGCACATAATGAAGGTTTAACAAAGACTTTTTTTTTTTTTTTTTTTTTTGACTTACTTAGAGGCTTGACTTTATGGAATTTGAAACTTTCCTTTTTTTAGTTCTCTCTGCTGCTCAGACTTCATCTTGAGCTTCCCAACCCCTGTGATATGTCCAAACCAAGTGATTTTGCAGATGGAAATTTGCATACATAATGTAATTAGGGCCAATTGAATTGTTGATTAGACTGGAATCACTTGACTCCTACCTTGAAGCAAAGAGACTCTTAAAATACCTGTAGCTAAAGCAAGCTTTTGTTTTGAAAGGTAAACCATCACCAAAGCTCACATTTTGAACTATAAATTCTCAAATTCCCTTTCCTCCAAGTTTATTTTGGGATCTCGAATAACTTTATGAGAAGTTAGTATCTCAAAAGGCTAGCTAATGAATACTCATTCCTTCTAGAACTTGAATCTTTGGGAGAAAGGACTCTCTCCCTGCTTCCCATTTAGTTAGGCCCATATTTTAATAATGGACTCTCTCAAATGGTCATTGGCTGGTGTTAAAGACACAGGGTCAATATGAAGGGAAGGTTAAACCATAAAATAAAATCACAAAATACAATAAAAAAATGAAATATGAAGAAGTGTTTAAGGCTTGTTATGTAAAAATATGTGTCATTGACATTAATTCATTCAATTTTGAATCATAGATCTAGAGTTGGAAGAAATCTAGCTGTTCCAAGCCTCTCATTTTACAGTAGACTCAGGGAAATTAAATGATTCACCAAAGATCACATGGGTAGTTTGAATGAAAAGCAGGATCTGAACCCAAGTCATCTGATTGTATAGTACTGTGCTAAATGCTATTCTCCCTTCCTCCTCCATTCTACAAGTGAGAAAACTGAGATTTAGAAATGATAAGGACTGATTAAGAATCGTTTATAGTGAATCCTACTATAGGATGTAGCTCAATGAGATCTATACCCATTGTAAGTGAAATTTCCTTCCAAAGGAGACCATTGAAAAATTGGGAAGAGTTCTTTTCAACTAGGGGACAAAGGGAGTTGAACTAGATCTCAAAGGATGAGTATGATTTAAATGTATTAAGCCTAACAGAAAGAGAAAAAAATGGAATGGATTACCTTCGAAAACAGGGGCTTCCCCTTCCTTAGAATACTTCAGGCAAAGGCTGGATTACTCCTTGTTAAATGTGTTATAAAAGGGATTGTGATGTGATTTAAGAAAGCAATTTCTAGTTCCAAATGATGTGTTAAGGGTTTAGCACTGAGTGATGAGATTGGTGAAGGCAACAAATGTTTGGATCTTTTATGTGAAGAATTCACAATGGCCTTTCTCTTTGGCAAAAGATAGGTTTATTCAGGAAAAGAAGCTATAGACAAATGAAGAAATACAATAGATACCAAGAATGGTAAATATGAAATAGAATTGGGAGAGGATATAATGATGAGTAATGGAAAAGACAAGTTCCCTAGTGGAATTCACAACTAACCAGGAGAAAGAAAACACCCCCATGAAGTTGGAGAATGTCCTTAGCTGGCAGGCTAAATTCTAAAAGGGATTTAGCATCCTACTCTTGTAGGGAGGAGAAAGACACCATAAAGCATGGTGGGGAAATGAGAGGAGAGATACCACATGGCATGGGTAAGGGGTAAGGGGAAAGATACCTTGAGGCAGAATGTTGTGGTGAGCTATAACTCCAAAAGGAATTCAGAAACTATAGTGTGAGCCATGGATAATTTTATAGGAGAAATTTAACCTTAGAGGTTTGACATAACTTTGATTTTTAACCAGATGACCTTCATAGAAGGTGGAACCATAAGGTTAAAGTGATTTCCATCAATGCCCTTTTCTGTGTACCCTAGGGGGTAATTCTATCAATACCTCACTCTCTCCCTGCCAACTCCACCTAGTTACTCAAGACTTCATCAATTCTATGAGATATAAAGTTGAAGGAGGTGGTATGACCCAATATGATTTAAAAATATATGACCCAAATATGCCCCCAAACAGAGAGATAAGAATGAGCATGTTTCATTGTTTGTATGTGAGTAATTTGATGAGGAGACTACCTACCTTGGAACAAAGTGTGGGAAATGGTGGGAGATAATGTTGGAAAAGTGGGTTGAGATCAGATTATACCAGCACCACAAATTCCAAACTCAGGTAGCTGAATATCATTGGAAGAGAACTAGCTCTAGAAACAGAGGATCAGTTTCAAATCTAATCTCAAATGCTATTGGTGTGACCATAAGCAAAAAATTTTACCTCATTCGGCTTCAGTTTCCTCATCTGTAAAAGGAAAGAATTGCATTGAAAGAATGACCTGTGAAATCTATTCTGAATTCTAGATCTATTCTGAATCCTTGACTTTGGATTTTGTATCATAGAGTGTTAAGAGTTGGAAAAGACCTTAAAAGTCATGTAGTTCAAAATTCTCAAATGGGAAAACTGAATATTTGAGACTTTTCTGAAACTAATTTGTTTGTGTTCATATAGAAATTAAAAACAAACCAAACCAAACCAAAACAAAACAAAAAACAAGATTCAAGGCTCACATCCAGGGCCTCTATCAACTCAATATTCTGCTTTGTAATTTATAATGGCCCTTTATTGTCTATTTGATCCATTCATAAAAATAATAATAATAATAATTGTACATGTTTATTTTTTGCTTTTCTTGATAAGGATCTCCTAGTGATTGGGAGTGAGAAGAAGAGGATTATTCAGGACAGGGAAAAGATTGAAGAGACATTCTTAGGAAAGTTTTGGAAGAATCACGGAATTTCAGAATCAGAAGCATCTTTAACAACTACTTATCCAACCTATTACTTCCTCCCCCACAAAAAAAAAAAATCCCCATTATACAATGTCTAGCAGTAATTTTCCAATCTCTACTTGAAACTACTGTGAATTGAAACAGCCTTTTCCATTCATGGACAGTTCCAACAGTTGGAGTATTTTTGCTTTTTCCTTATTACAAAGTAAATTTAAGCTTTTTGTCACTTCCATCTAGTGATCCTATTTTTTCCTAAACGGCAAACTGAATAAGTCTATTTCCCCCCACATGATCATTTTTTATGTTCTTGAAAAGAATTATCATGTCTTCTCTGAGCCTTATCTTCTCCCCATTAAATACCTTCAATTGCTAACTCTTCTATGCCATCCTCTAAATACTCATAACTGGGGAGAAGGGAGGGATTGGCCAGTGAGTCCAGTTTTTCTGAGCACACTCAGTATGTTCTATGTAATTCTCACATGGAATTCAGGCATGCAATGGTTGTCTATTTACCTCATGAAGAAGAGGATCCTTTTGATTAGCTGCTAACTTGAAACTGAAAAGTTTACAAAAGGCACTACATAGATGATTTGGCTCTTTTTTTTCCTCCAGGCTAATTTTTTTTTTTTTTTTTTTTTTTTTAAGTGCAGGTAAGATTGTAAGTCTACAGGTGGGAAGAAACTGTGCACCTTCAATTCCCCACAATAGGCATTGACATACGATCTCCAAACATGGACTTCTGTTTTCTCTTTGCATTTGATCATGCTCTTTGGAGCAAGACTCTTGCACAGTCTCAACCTTGCAAACTTCATAGAATTGAGAGAGTAAATTTGTCAGAGGTCTAGGAGACTGAGTACATGCAAGATTTTGTGGAGAGCTGATCCCAGTGAGAAATAAATTCCCAAAGACCTATTCAACCTAGCAGAAATGTGAATTGAAGGCAGTTAAGAGTTGGTGATAACCACTTCAAAAATTTGGCTGGATGTTTTATAGAAAATGCTTTAAATTTGAACTTATTCTCTTCAGGGACTAAGGTAGCAAAAGAGAAAGTGTGCCTCCAGGTATTGGAGGAAAATGTTTCTGTTTCCTAACAAATATCCCTTTGTGAAAAGCTAATAGATGTCAATTGCCTAAAGAATACTGGTGCTCTAATCTTTGGTAATTAAGGAAGGGGAGGACCCATCAAAATGGAGCCTTAACTTGATAACCCTGGAGAAAGATAGCCCCACTCCCAACTCCCCAGGGGTATTCCTAGAACACTAAGGGAGAGGGAGACCTTACTCACAGATCCAGCTCATCTGTGAGAGTGGAAGTTGGAATAAGGATGGGAAGAGCTTCTAAGGACTAGACTCTCTATTGATCAATATCTCTTTTAAACTGAGAACTGATCACAATATTCCAAATGTTGTTGGAACAGGGCAGAGTATAGTAGGAGCCTTCATTTGTCCACCTGTTTATTCCAAGTAGCTATTTTTTTTTTGTTTTGTTTGTTTGCTTTTTTTTTTTTTTTTTTTTTTTTTTAACGCAGTCTTAATAAGATGGGCTCTTGAAGGTAGGGACTGTTTAGTCTTTGTAACCCCAAATCTAATGGAATGCTTATTGAATAACTCACATGCTTATTGAACTCAAGGATCCTATAGAAATGAAGAGTAGGGATAAGGATCAATCAATCACTTAATGACCAAATGCTTATTAAATATCTACTATAAGTCAGCCTTTGAAGGGCTGTTACTTGGTAAAAGGGTTAGATTTATTGTTTGGTCTCAGACAGTAGTTGCAGAGAGAATATTTAAGTTAAGAAAAACTCCCTACAAATGGAATTATCAAAAGGGTGGGAATAGAGGTGATTTTGTCATGGTAATTTTCTCCACAATGGAGGTCTTTACTTAAAGGTTAGGGGACAACTTGTACTTTAAATTGTAGAAAGGCATTCACCCCCAGTTATGTGTTGGGCCAGATGGCCTCTGAAATCCCCCCTAACTGTAATTCTCTATTTTTTCAGGTCATTCTTGATGAGATCTTGGGGTTCCCAGTTAGGGAACCAAAATGATGAGGTTAATGGCAGGTTTGGGGCTCAAGGAACCAAATGAAGAGGTTTGGCTTCCCTAGATTCCCCCTAGGATTTGGCACATGGCAGGGAGTTGTGGGAACCTCCCTTCTGGAGGTGCAGAGGTCCTTTGTAAAAGAATTTACAAACCTGAAAAGCTCGACTGGTAAAAGAAGTTTATTTTGGTATTGGGAAATCAGCCTTTGCTATGCATGAATAGAAAGACTAAATTCCTTGGTGGCAAGGTCCTGACAGAGAAGTAAAGTTTCTAGTGGAGGAATCCTGCCAGAGAATTAAAGTTTCTAGCAGAGAAATCCCAACAGAGAGGTATAAAGTCTTGTTAGGGAAATAGGTGAGAAAGATAAAGAGAGGGTAATGCTGAAAGAGAATATCATTTTAGCGGGCAGAGGTTGCTGCCAGGGAGAGAGAAGTTCCTTGGCATGTTAGGTCCTCTGCAAGGACCAAGCCCCAAGTTGGCTCATTTTATAATTGAGGCCTTGGCTACAAGCTGGGGTTTGCTCTTGATGGGAGCTGGGTGTGGCTTGAGCTAGAATAAGAATAATCTTAGAATTGAATGAGTGTCTCTAGGTTGATCTTTAATTCAATGGGAAGTTTAAGTGTAGTGAGTGTTATCAATGGAGGTGGTGCAGGTCTCTCAGGATAACAGAATGAAACTGTTTATCCCATTTCCCTTGGGAGGGGTCTTTTTCAGAGTCCAGGATTCAAGGAGACTTTCTTCTTGGAGGAATTTTAAAGAGAGAGAGTTTCGGAGTCCCCACCTCATCAATTCTCATCTTCTAAAAAGAATTGAAACTAGACCTAGATATAATTTTGTTGGTGGTATGGGGATGTCTCTATTGAGGAAACTTCTACCTTCTCCATATTTTCTCCATAAAACATTGAGACGTTAACTGATGTGACCAAGGTCACAAAGCCAGTAATTGTCTGAAGTGAGATTTGAACACAAGTCTTGCTACCTGACTACTACTGTACTCTGTCTCTGATAGAGAAATCATCAAAAAACAAAAACAAAATTAGAAATATCCTTTGAATCTAATCTCTAATTGTGATTTTTTTTTTTTTTTTTTTTGTACTTGATGGGCAGGATTAGATCCAAGAAACTTTCAGTGACATAACCCAACTGGTAAGACTGATCAACTGACAGTCCCACTTCCTGTTGTTCATTTGCTCATGTTCCTACTCAGTAGATCTCCTATATGATGTATCTTGTTAAAGTCGCTGTCACCCCCATGATAGGATGAGTGACAAATAAGTATTGGAAGCTACCAGTCCCTGTAATCATTGCTTACCAACCTTTTATTTATAAGGAAACTGAGGTCTGAAGAAGCTTAATGATGCTGAAGATCACCCAGGTAGTGTCTAAAAGACTGAATTTAAACCCAAGTTGGTGGGGCATTCAGCATGGAGAAAGGGTAGGCAATTTCATGATCTCTAAGTGAAGGAACTACTGGAGGGAATCTACAGAGACCCTCTCAAACTGGCATGGGTAGAAAAAATGGCCAGCTAACACCTCACTTTAGAAAAGGCAACTTAAATAACTGACTCAAGAATATTTAGTTCTGTAAAAATTGGAAAGCAGTCTATATACATTATTTCATCCATACCTCTCAGCAACCCTTTAAAGCAAAAGCTATTCTAATTTTACCTAGGAGGAGACTTGCTCAGAGGGATAAGTGATTGGCCCACCCTGAAGTCTGGGGATTTATATTTGTTCTTTGTCATCTTGAGAGTAGCTCTCTGTCCACTCTGCCAAAATGCCTCCCACAGCTAAGCTGCATCAGGCAGCACACTTGAGACATGGTATCTGAAGTTGAGGTCAAAGACCTTGCAGAAAAGGGTCATGGTAGGGAGAGAGCAGGGAAGGAGATCTTTCATATGTCAGGCTTCTGTGATTCTGAGCTAACGGGGTTTTGGAAACCAGCTTGTCCAAGACCCTCACTTCTAGTTTTGTAGTCTTACATCTCAGAAACCATTGACTTTCTGGCAACGACAGTCTATATTGGTGATTCC
Source organism: Sminthopsis crassicaudata (assembly GCF_048593235.1). Lineage (NCBI taxonomy): Eukaryota > Metazoa > Chordata > Mammalia > Dasyuromorphia > Dasyuridae > Sminthopsis > Sminthopsis crassicaudata. Next base: position 650,496,351 of record NC_133618.1, read on the forward strand.
TGAAGAGCATTTGTATCAGTTATAGCCTGGGCCTAGATTTTCCCTTCTCATTTATGCCTTTTAAGATCCTAATGCCCTGTGGAGGCTCTGCTCTGGGGGGTCCCTCTTCCAGGAAGCCATCCCTGATGACTCCTACCACTTTCACTCAGCTACCCTGCCACCCACCATTCTGTCTTTGCAGGTTCCCTTATATTTACGTCTCTGTTAATATGTTGTGTCTTTCCTGACTAACATAAACCACCAAAGGTCAAGGACTTATATTTTATTTTGTCTTTTTACCTCAGTTCCAGCACGGGACTAATAAGTCATTATTTGTTGTTGTTCAGTTGTGTATGATTCCTCATGATCCCATTTGGACTTTTCTTGGCAGTGATATTGGAATGGTTTGTCATTTCCTTCTGCAGCTTATTTTACAGATGAGGAAACTAAGGCAAACAGTTAAATTGATTTTGTGTCCACAGCCCATTTATTTCATTTAGTCAGCAGAGCCAAACTTGTATATAGATTTGAAGAGGGGATGGTCCCCTAGAGCACCAAGAAAGGCCTTATAGGATTGTGGAATGATGGATGGCCTTGCTATTTAGAGGCCTCAGTTTGAAATCTTCTGTCACCTAGTGATCATGGGCAAGTCTTTTAGCCTGAGTCCTAGATCCTTCAGATATATGTTTTTAGTACCCAACTACATATATGCATTGGTTAGAATGTAAGATTCTCCAAGGTTTGATTTCTGATTATTTAGCATTCATCTTTATGTACTTAGGATGTAGTTGATCAATCAGCCATCTAGGCAATAAAGAAAAAGTAATGAGCAATTATAAAGTGACTATGTTTAGGATGGAATATAAGTACTTTACAAATATTATCTCAATTGATTTTCACAATAATCCTGGGAAGAAGGTGTTGTTACCCCCAGTTGAGGAAACTGAGTCAGACAGCAGAGATGAAATGACCTGCTCAGGGTCATATAGCTCATAAATAGCCAAGGTTGTACTCAGGTGGTCTTCATTCCTGGTCCAGATGACATGATGGTATACTTAGAGAACCCCAAAGACTCTGCTAAAAAGCTATTAGAAATAATTCAGAATTTTAGCAAAGTCGCAGGATACAAAATAAATCCACATAAATCCTCAGGATTTTTATACATTACCAACACAATCCAACAGCAAGAGATACAAAGAGAAATTCCATTCAAAATAACAGTCGATAGTATCAAATATTTGGGAATATATCTACCAAAGGAGAGTCAGGAATTATATGAGCAAAATTACAAAACACTTGCCACAAAAATAAAGTCAGATTTAAATAATTGGAAAGACATTCAGTGTTCTTGGATAGGCCGAGCGAATATAATAAAGATGACAATACTCCCCAAACTAATCTATTTATTTAGTGCTATACCAATCAGACTCCCAAGAAACTATTTTAATGACCTAGAAAAAATAACAACAAAATTCATATGGAAGAATGAAAAAAAAGTCAGAGGAAGGAGGTCTAAGTGTACCTGATTTAAAGCTATATTATAAAGCAACAGTCACCAAAACCATTTGGTATTGGCTAAGAAATAGACTAGTTGATCAGTGGCATAGGTTAGGTTCACAGGGCAAGATAGTGAATAAAAATAGCAATCTAATCTTTGACAAACCCAAAGATCCCAAATTTTGGGATAAGAATTCATTATTTGACAAAAACTGCTGGGAAAACTGGAAATTAGTATGGCAGAAACTAGGCATGGACCCACATTTAACACCACATACTAAGATTAGATCAAAATGGGTCCAAGATTTAGGCATAAAGAATGAAATCATAAATAAATTGGAGGAACATGAGATGGTTTACCTCTCAGACTTGTGGAGGAGGAAGGAGTTTGTGTCCAAGGGAGAACTAGAGACCATTATTGATCACAAAATAGAACATTTTGATTACACCAAATTAAAAAGTTTCTGCACAAACAAAACTAATGCAAACAAGATTAGAAGGGAAGTAACAAATTGGGAAAAAAATTTTTACAGTTAAAGGTTCTGATAAAGGCCTCATCTCCAAAATATACAGAGAATTGACTTTAATTTATAAGAAATCAAGCCATTCTCCAATTGATAAATGGTCAAAGGATATGAACAGACAATTTTCAGATGATGAAATTAAAACTCTTTCCACTCATATGAAAGAGTGTTCCAAATCACTATTGATCAGAGAAATGCAAATTAAGACAACTCTGAGGTATATTACACACCTGTCAGATTGGCTAAGATGACAGGAACAAATAACGATGAATGTTGGAGGGGCTGTGGGAAAACTGGGACACTGATGCATTGTTGGTGGAGTTGTGAAAGAATCCAACCATTCTGGAGAGCAATCTGGAATTATGCCCAAAAAGTTATCAAAGTGTGCATACCCTTTGACCCAGCCATAATATTACTGGGCTTATACCCCAAGGAACTACTAAAGAAGGGAAAGGGTCCTGTATGTGCCAGAATGTTTGTGGCAGCCCTTTTCATAGTGGCTAGAAGCTGGAAGATGAATGGATGTTCATTCCTGGTCCAGTGCTCCATTCTCTGCACCATCTTAGCTGCAATGAATAAGCATCTACTAAGTGACAGAACAACCAGGTGGTGTAGTGTAGTGGATAGAGCACTGACCCTGGAGTCAGACTCAAGTATGACCTCAGATACTTATTAGCTATATAATGCTGGGCAAGTCACTTAACTTCTTTTTGCCTCAGTTCCTCATCTGTAAAATGGGGGACACACTGGGGAAACAAATAGCAAACTCTTCTGGAATCTTTGCCAAGAAAATGCCTATAGGGTCATGTTGAGTGGAGCACAATTGAATAACTGAACAATGGATATGCCAGATACTGTACTAAGTTCTGGGAAGATAAGGAACAAGAAAGGCAGTTCCTGCCTTCAAGAAACTCACAATCTAATGGATTATACAACAAAATACAATTTATAAAAACAATAAGTATAAAAGATAAATTGGAGATAATTTATCAGAGGGCAGGCACTAGTTTTAGAAATGCGTAGAATAAATATTTATTGATTAATTAGCTGAAGGAAGTAATACCCACTTTCTCCTTGAGAAAAGGCTTTGTTAGTATTAAAGCAAAGTCGAGCCAGCTGGTCAGTGATGTCAAGCTACCCTTTAAGCTTAGAAACTGAGTAACATAATTTGGGAGCTTGTTCATCATTTTTAAAATTTATTTTTAACACACATTGCTTTATGAATCATGTTGGGAGAAAAAAAATCAGAGCAACATAGGAAAGATAAAAAAACAGAAAAAAGAAGTGAACACAGCACGTGTTGATTTACATTCAGTCTCTTTAATTCTTTTTCTGGATGCAGCTGGCATTTTCTGCCCAATGTTTATTGTGATTGCTTTAAATCACTGAGCCACTGAGAAGAACCAAGTCTTTCATAATCAATCATCATACAGTCTTGCTGTTATTGTATACAATATATTCCTGGTTCTGCTTGTTTAACTCAGCATCAGTTCATGTAAATCTTTCCAGGTTCTTCTAAAATCAGTTTGTTCATCATTTTTAAAATAAAACAATAATATTGCATTATCTTCATGTACTACAGTTTGTTCAGCCGTTCCCCAATTGATGGATATCTACTCATTTTCCAATTCTTTGCTACCACAAAAAAGAGCTGCTATAAACATTTTTGTACATGTTGGTCCTTTTCCCTCCTTTAGGATTTCCTTGGGATACAGACCAGTAATGGCACTGCTGGGTCAAATGGTACGCACAGTTTTATAGTCCTTTGGGCATGATTCCAGAATGGTTGGATCAGTTCACAACTCCACCAGCTTGTTCGTCATTGTTGCCTTAAGACCTTTTTGGTCTGCAGTTAATTCCTCATTTGTCAACTCCTGGGCTTGTTCTGCAGGATGTCAGAAACACCTTCCCCTTGACATCCTTGAAACATCCTTGAATGTTAAGATTCTTACAAGGTGCTAAGTCACTAAAATGAATAGAGCCAATAATTATCTAATTTAGCATGGTTCAGTATGATTGATCTGACCCTACAGTAAGGAGATGTTATGGGCCAGAACTTGAAATAAGGTACTGAGTGGAATTGAGGAGACAATGGTTAAATCTAATTTAGCCTTGATTTAATCCTACAACAAATAATGGTTTACTAGTAATGAAACGATTGGTGTCTACTCAGTGGGTAACATATAAGCAGGAAGCTGTCAGGGCCAAGTAGAACTTTGGGAGAGGACTTCAGGAGATTCAGAGTCAAGATTCATTCCAACTTCCACCTTTGTGCTGGCTGGAGACATTGGGAGGACGAGAGGCTGAAGCTGGCAGAGTCAAAGGACTAGTGACAAGAGCTCTTGGGGAACCAAGTTGAGAGATAGGCCTCTACTAAAGCTAACTGGGCCCAGGAAAAGAGACAAGACTTTGAAGGACACAATAAAGGACCTGGACTTTAACTCCTGGCTGCATTTGGTGATTATTAAAACTGAACTGAAAGGAAGGCTGTCTCCAGAAGCTCCCCAAGAAACCTGCTCCCAGAGAACAATTCTATTTTTAGAGAAGAAAACATCACACTTGAACCCTTTGCTTCTGATGATGTGTGTTAGATGCCTGATTGCTTCAACATTCTGTTTTGCTGCTTCACCAATACCTTTATTTTCTCACTAAATCACATCACTGACTTTATACATTTGGATTTACAGCACAAAGGACTTGCACCATACTTGGGGGAATACATGAATTTTAAAAGCAAACAAATGAAAAATGAACGCACAAGGAACTGTTCACTATACAATGATAGGGTGAACAAGACCAGTGATGTGCCTAATATGATCCACAAACTTGCACACAAGGTGCCTCATTTTTTCCTCTACTGCACATAGCCATAAATGTGCCCAACTGCTGATGTGAAAGTAAAAATGAAGTTACTGATAAAATGGGAATGCTTGAATTTCTAAAAATAAAACATGTAAGATAAGGATTAATTGTATCATCACCCACTGAGAAAAATCTCAGGATTCTAGTGGTGGAGGAATTGTAAAAGGCTATATAATGTAGACCTGTATAGTAAGAGGCTAGTAAATATTTGTTTATTGGTTGATTCAGACAGACAATAGTCTTGCCCATTCAGAACAGGAGATTGTCCATTCTTAGAATATCATGGTCAAATTCAGCACTTTCCATTTGTAAAGAAGTGGGGAGTGGGGAGAACTGATTCTGTGATTTTATTACTATAGGGAACTTCCAGCCAAGAAACTCCTTCTCCCTCTGTCCTTCCCGACTTGGTATCTTCGAGTCAGACTCTGGGGGGCACTGAGAGGGTAGAGACTTATCCAAGATCACATAGTTATTATGTGAGCATTTCTATCTGAATTCCTGTTTTCAAGGCTCATTGTCCGGCTGCTAAACACTTAATAAATGTTTGCTGAATTTAATTAAATAAGCAATCAATGATCAAAACTTAGAAAAAGCCAACAGACTAAGATCTACTGTTTCTCATCCTATCCACCTTGTTAAGACCTTCCATAAGATGTGTGTGTGTGTGTGTGTGTGTGTGTGTGTGTGTGTGTGTGTGTGTGTGTGTGTGTGTGTGTACTCTCCCTCCCTCCCAGTGAATCAGTCTCTAAGGAACCTATGAAATGAAGCTCCACCACCGTGCAGTCAAACCAGAACGAGTGCTGGTGTCTTTAAGGGGGAAAAAAGGCAGCATCCTATAAATTATGACCAGCTGACTCCTGTTTTCATTCTGAAGAGGAGCAGTACGACCCAGTTTACAACCTCTAGGATTATGATGGTGCAGATGCTATCATCTTAATTGGAAAACCAGGCCTGCCGCCAACTGGGCTGTGTTATAATGGAAGCCCCCGTGATATTATGCTTATTGTTATTATTTTTAGAAATCTTTCTCTTTGACACGGCTTGCTCCAAATTGCTTAGTGAAGGCTATTAGGCTCCTGCCCGCTGCTTATTCCTTCCTTCTTATTAAAATCAGATTGTGGGAACCCAAAGGCAATGGCAGTGGGTGTGGGGAGGGAGGGTGACAGCTGCTTCTTCCAGGCATCTCTCTCTTTCTCTTTCTGTGGGTGGCTAGAAAAGAAGGGGATTAGAAAGAGGGGGGCTTCCATCTTAGCTGAGACCTTCCTCCCTGAACTCCCTGAGTTCTGAAGCTGTTGTTGAGTGAAACCCCAAGTTTTTGCTTTTCTTTGTGTCGCCACTGCTTACCATGGTATCCAGCACATAGTAAGCACATATGCTTAATAAATACTTGTTCACTGATGAGCTTAGATTTAGGGCTGGAAAGGGCATGGTGATTTCTGGGTACATGATATGTGTCATCTTCCTGTGGTAGACTGTAAGCTTCTTGAGAGTACGACTGCATCACAGGATTATAGGTTTAGATCTGAAAGTGACCTAAGCAGTCCTGAGGTCCAAACTACTTCATGTCACAGATGAGGAAACAGAGGCCCAGAAAAGGGCAGCAATTGCTTTGTCTTTTGTCTTTTTATCTCAATCTTTCTATTGTGCTTCGTAATAGCAGGTGATTAATACATTTTTAATTGAATTTTTAAAAAAATGTAACCTGTATGAATGCATTATTTTGATTGTGGTGTATGAGACCAAGTGATTATCAGTTCAGATACATGTAATCACAGATTTTTTGAGCTGAAAAGGATCTTAGACCACATTGTTTTCATTTTACAGATGGGTAAACTGAGGCCTAGAGAGCTAACTAAAACCCAACCTGGGACAAGAATTTAAGTATTCTTGTTTCATTTCCTTCACTTTTTTCAATGTTCTCCAAGTTTTAAATAATGAAGCAAATTTGCAACTTTGTTGGACTAGGAAGTCATCTCTTTAATTTTATTAAATTTGAACTGAACTTTAACATTTCCATTGATTATGAAGGTAGGTGGTAAAGGAGGCTGCTGAGAAGAGCTACATGTATTTCACCAGATTGCCAAAGAGTTCTCTACCAAGTTTCAGCTCTTCTGAGCTAATTTTCCATTTATGCTTTATATATATATATATATATATATATATATATATATATATATATATATATATATATATATATATATATATATATATTTTATGTTCTATTTTCCCATTACAATATGAGCTCCTTGAGGGCAAGACCATGCTTATGCCTTTCTTTATCTTTCCAGTGCTTAGCACTGTATCTGGTACACAGTAGGTACTTAATAAGTATTTGACTGTCAGACTCCCCCATTCAGGCTTAAAGGATCACAGATTAGGGCTGGAAGGGACTCTGAAGATAGAGAATAATAGGTACGGAAATGAGCCATTGTCCAATCTTCTTATTTTATTGATGAGGAAGCTGATGGCCAGAGATGGCTACTGACTTCTCCAAAGCCACAGAACAAATAAAAAGAGCTTAGATTTAAATCCCCCAATTTACATTTCTCTGGTTGCATGTCCTATGATGTGTAGTTTCATCATCTGTCAAATTAGAGGGTTGGAGAATTCTCTAAAGTTCTTCCCATCTCGGAATCCTATGATCTAATTTGCTCTGACCCAGAGTTAAAATAAGTCACATGTCTACCCTAAGCAAAGATTAAAATTTCTGCTTCTGCTTGTGAATGGTAAGTTCAATGCTCTTGGTGCCTTCTCTGCCATTCATGAAATGTGATAAAATAAATACTTACATGAAATGCAGAGCAAATATATTAAGCACTTATTAAAGTAGTATTAAAATGTGTTCCTCAAGTCCATTCATAACATTATTATTATTGTACTTATTATTATTAATATATCTGAGTATGCTATATTTTGTCCATGTTTAAGATCTGTTTTCAAAATTGTTGCAAATTCTTGGTTTATTTAAATAAAAAGCAGGCTATGAAAAAATAGTTTGCTTTCCATTGTTGGAAGAAATAGAAATAGTCTATTATTATTATTATTATTATTATTATTATTATTATTATTATTATTATTATTATTATTATTATTATTATTATTATTATGTTTTATCTTTGTATTCCCAGCCACTGGCACATAGGAGTCACTTCATAAATGCCCAGTGGATTGATTTGGACCAGATTGTGTATTATCCTTAGGTGATCACCTGTTTTGCCCAGTCTCCTCTCAGTTCCATTATAACTGCCCCCCCCCCCTTAGGATTGTTGCAGGAGAGCAAATGAGATCACATATGCAAATGCAGATCAGAGGAGCCTTCCTGCCTGTTAGTGCCAGGCTCCTGGAGCTCATCAAATCACGGCTTTGGGTGAACAGCTTTTGAATGCCACCTGTGAGCATGATGAGGCACTGGAACAGCCCCACCAGCACTCTCAAGAGCCACAGAAAGCAATCTATGGGTCTAGTTGCTCTGATGAATTTCTAAGCCCCATTGTACCCAGGCCTGAACAGTACTAGGTGTAATTTGAAATTACCACTATTCTAAAACAGCCACTAGGCAAGGGTTGAAGTAGGGACCTGCTTACCTGGCTACTTTAACTCTATCCATACCCGTTGACCAAGGGAAAGACTTTCTGATTTTTGTTCATAAAATTTCAGGCTTATAGCACTAAAACTGGAAAGTATCCCTAAGGTCTTCCAGTGCAGTCCCCTCATATTATTGATGAGAAAACTGAAATGCAAAGAGATTAAGTGACTTACTCAAAGTCATAGAGGTAATAAGCTGAGGACTGGAGCCCAGAGCTTCTGCCAATGCTCTTTCTATTCATTTCAGAGTCCATAACTTTTTAAAAATCTTCACTATTTTAAAATTTTATTTGATTTTAAATTTGCAGACTAAAACGATTATTTCATACCATATAATAATAATAATAATAATAAAATGATTGCACATATAGATAACTCTTTCCACTAAGCTACAGTAATTATCACCCCAGAACAGTGGGTAGAATGAATGCTGAAAGATCTGGCCTCAATTCTTGGTTCTGTCACTTACTACCTATGTGAGAAGGCGAAGTTATTTAATTTTCCAATACCTCTGTTTCTTCTTTTGTAACAAAAAACCCAAAAAAGATTGTTTTTGAGACTCCTTGCTTTGCTAGGGGTACAATCCTTTTTATTGATATTGGAAGTTAATATGACCACGAGTTGTATATACTCATGGGTTCACATGAAGAGGTAGAGATGGAATCACAGAGAAGGCTTCTGTTGTCCATTTCAAGTTCATTGGTAGAGGTAATGATGGCCAAAGCATATTTATTTTTATCCCTCTTGACAAGGATTTATTTACACAGATGTAAACTTGAGCCTTTGTTTGTTGTATCATGGTGTGGTAGGAAAAACTCTGGACTGAATAGACTTTAAAAAATCTTATCAAGGACAACAACCACAAAAAGAAAAAGAAACCAACTGTTCAGAAATTTTCATAGAAGCATCCTGTGTAGTTGCAAAAGAAAAAAAATTGGTGGGGGTAGATCTTCTGGATCTTTGGGAGATTCCTGCCTCCTAGCATGACCCCATTTCAAGTTATTTGCTTATTTTTCCTTTTAGTTTTTGGCCTTCATTTGTGCTTTGTTATTTGAAAGAAAGTTCATCAATGTTGATCTGAGAGATAAATCTCTCTCTCTCTGTCTCTGTCTCTGTCTCTCTGTCTCTGTGTCTCTCTCCATCTCTCTCTCTCTCTCTCTCTCTCTCTCTCTCTCTCTCTCTCTCTCTCTCTGTCTCTCTCTGTCTCTCTGTCTCTGTCTCTCTGTCTCTGTCTCTGTCTCTCTGTCTCTGTCTCTTTCTCTTTCTCTATTTCTTTCTTTCTCTGTGTATGTGTGTGTGTCTCTGTGTGTCTCTGTCTCTCTCTCTGTCTCTGTCTCTGTCTCTGTCTCTCTCTCTCTCTCTCTCTCTCTCTCTCTCTCTCTCTCTCTCTCTCTTTCCCATTTTAAATTTTATTTTTGGTAGCAGTGGTGATATTGTGGGGTGGGTGGGAGGGTAAAGGGATGGAGATGGGGAAAAAATTGAGCTAGGGGTCCCAAGATACGGGAAGGAAAGCAGGTTTATTCTGCCAAAATAGGTTGAGCTTTCTTTCCTGATTTCAAGCCCCCATTTTCCAGTGTGTACATTCAGAGAGCAATCTGTCCTAGAGCCAACCAATTTCTCCTTTTGCCTGTGAGATGGTGCCAAGTAAATCAAGCTCCAGCATATCAGTCCCCTTCACAAGATGCCCGACATCTGTGACTGCTGCAGAGTTGCCAACCTGGGCTTTGTGAGCCTTGGAAGCTGCAAGATGGCTGCCTTTCCATGCTCATATCTGGATGATAATGGACTGATGAATTATTACAAGAAAGCTCCCCTTCCCCTTCCTTTAGCTACTCGGAAGAAGAGACAAAAGTCTTTGGATAGGTAGGGGAAAAATCACCCTGTCGATTAAAAAATCACACTTCTGCTTGCTTCAATGCAAGGCCAAGGTGAGGTGAGAATAGTGTTTTTGTTGTTAACTAGGGGAAAGAATGTTATCGTCATGTTTGAAATGGGCCTTTAAAAGATCCCTCCATCTTGAAGCCCCGGAAAGACTAGGGTGAATTTATTTTTTAAATCAATCATTCAGTGGAAGTTTTAAAATCAAGAATTCTTTCTTAACAAAGCCAGGACTCTTTGCTGAATCCCTTCAGCTATGTCACCTGGGCCCAATGACCAGGTTCTGTAGCTCTCTGGGTTATGATAATTACACATCTGTCCACTTGACTGTGATTGGAGCTTATGTTGAACTGGGAGAGCAGATAAATGGGGAAGGAAGAGAAGGAAAGCAGAGAAAGTAAAAAAAAAAAAAAAAAAAGTGGATTCTTAGGGAGGCTACAAATGGTCTGCTGTCAGCATGCAACCTTGCCTTTGTTAAGCCTGGAGGACTGCCTGTAGTCAAAAGGCATCACTCTGGAGCCCTGAGCTAATCTTTAAAATTCAGGGGGTGCAATTGTTCTCTTCTGTGTTCCTTCTCCTGGGAGAAAAAGGAAGCGTAATGGGAACTGAGAAAGGTCAGAATAGCATCTCGAGTCTATTCAAATACTGAAGGTAGGGTTGGTACAGATAATGTTGGAAAGCTCATTACAGAGCAAATTTTAAATCCAGTATAAAGGGGATAATTTTGACCCAGTATAGCCCGTCACCCAAATCTCCATAATCATTTTTCTTCAGTGGGATAAAAATGAACCAGGTACCCACACTCAGAAGCAACTTTCAGTCTTTTCAACAAGTTGTTAATGGACATAACAACCTGCCCTCAGAGCTGGGCAAGAGAATACATCCTCTACAGAAGAAATGTATGCTCATCCCTGGCATGATAGGAAGTGTTGTAAACTTAGTGGCAGAAGCAGTATCAGATGATCATCTCTCTTGTCTTTTTAAGAATCCTAAGTTCATAAATTCAGGATTGAAATCCAACCCTCTTTCATTCTATAGAAAGGGAAACAAACCTATGAAATTTAAATGACTGTCCTGAAGTCATCAGAAAAGGGATTTGAATCCAGGACCTGTGACTGCAGGGCCAGAGTTCTTTCTATCATCCCATGACTTGACTGTAAACAGGTGGCTTTAAACTTTCAAATAGTCTCATTCTGGGATCATCTCATTCAATTCTCTTATTTTGTACATAAAGCTGAGGATAGAAGATTTTATTATATCTCTTACCCTCATGGTCATTTCCCTTTCTCAGAATATAGTTAGTTTTTTTTAAAAGGAGGTCCCGTTTTTAGTATCTCTAAATAAATAGGCTTTCTATCCTTTCTCTGCTCACTTCTGCCTACTATATGAACACAGGCTATTCTGTGGAGGGCCTGTAATTGAGGTGTCATTCCTGATTTTTCTAAAGCTTTTGAGAGTAAGACTGAACAAAATTGATGGGCTAGTGAGCCCATCCTGAAAATTACCTCCTAGAAATGCAAATTAAAACAATTCTAAGGTAGTACCTCATATCTCTTAGATTAGCTAATAGGCTAGAAGAGGAAAATGACAAATGTTGGAGGGAATGTGGGTAAAATGAGACATTAATGCATTATTAGTGAAGTTGTGACCTGATTCAACCGTTCTGTAAAGCAGTTTGGAACTATGTCCAAAGGGCTATAATTTTGTGTACCTTTTGACCTAAAAGGTACCTAACAATACCACTATTAGATCTGCATCAAAAATAGATTAAAAAACACAAAGGAAAAGGACCTTTATGTTTATGAAAACATTTATAGTAGCTCTTTTGTGGGGACAAAGACTTGGAAATTGAGGAAATGCCCATCAATTGGGCAATGGCTGAACAAATTGTGGCATGTGATTGTGATGGAATATTATTGCGCTATAATAAATGATGAACAAGAGCCTCTCAGAAAAACCTGGAAAGACATACAGATGCTGATGCAAAGTGACATGTACTGTGTACAAAGTAACAGCAATATTGTAGGATGATCGGCTATGAATGACTTAGCTATTCTCAGCAATACAATGGCCTAAGACAATTCTGAAGGACTCACGATGAAAAATGCTATCCATTCCTAGAGAAAGAATTCATGATGACTGAATACAGATTCAAAAATACTATTTTTTACAAAAAAAATAAAGAAAAGAAAAAGAAAAAAAGAAAATTACCTCCGAGTAAATCATCTGGGATTGATTTTTGTCTTGTGAAGGACCTGGTGTGCATTGAAACTATAGTAGGAAATGGGGCTGTTTTTTCTAGGCAGAAAACATGTGTGCAGAATGGTGGGTAATTGATATGATTATCTGACAGATCTGGGCATGAAGATGTCACAGAGTCCTTTCATAAGGGTGCTTTCAGGATGGGTCCGGAGCTGCCTTTGGGTTCTGATCTTACTTAGATTCCTTCTGGCAGAGTGTTGGGAAGCCAATGGGCTGAGTTCAAGCTTTGAACTCCTTCTAGCAGTTCTGAGGCAGATTCCTCCTCCTGGAGACACTGGGAACCTTGTGACTTCATGATCAGCTCTCAGGACAAAAGCAGGGAGGGAAAGCTGACAGCATAGTGGGCAAATGTCTTGAATTATTTTCCAAATATTTGGGGTTCAACAAAGCTCAGAACACATTTTGTCCCCAGCACTCTTTCCCTTAATTTGTAAACCCATATGTTTCATGGGAAATGTAATCCGTAAGCCTGGGATCCGTTTACAATTAGCTCATCAAGATGCTGTTTTGTAACAACCTTTTGATGTCCAATGAGCCTTCTAAGCCCCTTATGCTTTCCTCCCTTTGAACTGGGACAGCATGTTTTGCCAGAAGTCAATGAAACTCGAAGGCAGAACAGAATGGTTTAATTCCCTTCTCTGCTCCAGGACGGAGGAAGTTCAAACATATTTTAACGGGATTGTGATCTTCTAGACAAGGTGAATTTAGTCTATGCTAGGGTAGCTGGGACAAGGACACTCTTGTTATACTAGTAGTATATAAAAGACAGACATGAGGAAACCTTTTTGCTTCCTTCTTGAAATTGGTAGATCCCTCTACCAGAAAAATGTGGATCATGTCCCTCTTTTGTAGGACCTAGAGGTAATGGAAGACCATTGGAGATTTAGATCTTAGCTCCTTTTCTAGGCTCTTAGGGACACTCTCCCATCCACTTATTTTATCAACTTTGTCTGATGATATAGAGGAAATTTTAGAGTCAGGGTGATCTGAATTTTAATCTTCCCCTGTCTGTATTATTGTGGGCACATCATTTAACTTTTCTGAACCTCAGTTTCCTCATCTGTAAAAAAAGAAATAGTAATTAATCCCTACCTTAAAGAATTATAGTGATATTCAAATAAGATAGCATATTAAAGGGCTTTGCAAATTCTACACTGCTATATTCATCATTCTCATTTCCTTTGCACACTCCACTTTTGCCAAACTGATCTCCTCATTATCTCTCACATATGTCTCTTTCCCATGTTTGTGCCTTTGCTCATGTTGTTTCTCTCACCTGAAGCCTCTTTATTTTTTCTTTTGCCTATTCAGATCCTATCTTTGGTAGAAACAACAAATCCAGAAGCTGGGAGGTTCCTGCCATGTAGGCTAAGCTAGTTATTCAATATCTAATAAAGCTTACGCTACAAAATCTGGGTTATTTTTTCCTTAAAAGACAAATGGCATCATTCTGTGACTGGTCCAGGAGTCTCAGGTTTAAAATGGTGACATGCAATTATTTTCGGTTTACTTAAGGTACAAAAAAAAATCCTGCTTTTGAAGTCTGTGCTCCCTGAGGTTTATAGATCCTCTGCTATCAATTGAGTCACCATTCCAAATGTTCTGCCATTGCAAATGCAGAAGCAACTAGAACTGTGTCCAACCGAGTCAAAGTTGGTACCATTGCTGATTATGCTTTCCATGCTATTGTTAGGTAAACTTCTTTTGTTGTGGTTTCAAGAAACTCATTTTATGTCTCAGTTTAAATCCCTAAATAGGCCTGCATCATCTGGCCTGGAATATTATCTTCCAAGGTCCCACTGAAGTTCCATTTCCTCCATAAACCCTTCTCTGAGGACTCCTGCACCGATTTGTCCACATAATTCAGAAGTTTATTATGATATCAGTCACTTCATGCATATTAGCTTTTTCTCCATTGCTAAACTATACACTCCTTGAAAGGATGATTCATGTTTTGTATTCTTGTATCCTTCCTGCAGAGCACTTAGCACAGAGCTAGGTACAATATGGTCTCCCATGCTTCCATGCCCATGCTATCAATAAAAGAGTGAGTGATATATTGTGGTGGGGAGAGGGGTATAAAGGATTATGGGTATGTCATTGCCTTTGAAAAAAGGAATGAGAGTGATTAGAGAGAGTCCCAAAGCTTCACAGATGGTCTTACAGCTGAAAAAGGTAGTCCATTCATAAAAGCAATTTATTCATTTGCATTTAATGAGAAAGGGCAAAATAAACATTTATATGGTACCTACTATGTCCTAATCATTTTAAACTATTATCTCATTTGATTCTCATAAAAACCTTGCAAAGTAGGTACTATTATTATTTTCATTTTATAGTTGTAGAATCCAATGTACACAGAAGTAAACTGACTTATCCAGGGTCTCACAGACAGTAACTATCTGAGACTGGAGTTGAACTCCAGTCTTCTTGACTCCAGGCCTAGTGCTCTAACTGTGACACTTAGGTGCCCCATAACATGTATTCTTCAAACATCTACCATGGGTAAAGCTCTCTGCTAGGTACTAAAGACAGAAGATGAAAAGAAATACAGTTTGTGCTCTCAAAGAGTTTATATCTTACTGGTTATGCACCATGTAAGCAGGGCACAACCAACTAGATTCTATACGTAGCTTTTCTTGCATCAATTCTCAAGGCATAGTTGTTACTCCCAAGTCTAGTGCTTGTCTTGGTCTTTCCTCCTTTGTTCTTACTCACAAGTGTAGCCACTGAAAACATCCTCATCCCAAACTTACTCCTTATGTCTCCTGTTCCCCATCTGCAGTCCGTTATTCCTTTTGAACACTGTGGCAGAAAAATTAATAGCAGCAGCAATGGCTTGATTGTACATTCTCCTAAGTACAGCAGCCTGGGTACATGAGAGGTGTTCAGTCAACAAGACTGTTCACAGAGTTGAGTAAGATATATAAGGCAGGACAGTAGGAAGGGGCAAGGAGCAGCTTATTGAAAGCTCCAGGAAAAATGGCATCAGAGAAACTATTCTGGTTTGGCTTGAATTGAAGAAACAGGAAAACTAAGGCTAGGAAGGTATCCAGGACTATTTGGCCAGATGGCAGGAGGCTTTGACTGC
>NC_133618.1:650814528-651004528 GCF_048593235.1 Sminthopsis crassicaudata
CTCTCTGTCTCTCTCTCTATCTCTGTCTCTCTGTCTCTCTCTCTTTCTCCTCTCATTTATGCTTCTTGACTTATCTTTTAAAAATACTAAGGCTCTGAAGAGATACCTGTTTCTTTTCTTCCTCTGTCAAGATGTTAGCACTTCATTATTATAGAGTTATGATACAGTCCCTTCCAACTATTAAAATAAATTACCCTTTCTCATTTTTCCTTTGACTCATGTTTGCATTTCAGTATATTTTTAGCTTTGGTGTGTTTATGATGATTGTAAGAAAGTATTCTATTGCACTAAAGATCCATTCCCCCCTATACAATTAAACTTAGCTTTGCAGAGCAAATTATTTTTGGTTATGAGCTCATACCTTTTGGCCTTTTACAAGATTGTATTCCAAGATCTCCTCTTATTTTTAGTAGAAGCTATCATGTCTTGTATGATCCTGACTATGATTCCTTGATATTTATGATGGGGGTTAAGATCCCTTTAAGATTCCTTTCTGATTCCCAACCCCCTCTCCCCCATGGCTGAAGAAGCTAGGATCTTTTGATTCACAAATCCTGGTCAAAAAGCACCCTTTTTGAATTCCAATGATATCAGGACTTTCCCAGCCCCCACAGAATCTGAGCTAGCTTGGGCTTTCCCAGCCCTCCACTATCTGCTCAGGTTTTCCTAATTCCCACAAATAGCTTCTTCCTTTTCTAAAAACCCATTGAATTCTATTCAATGCTAACCCTGGCCTAAACCAGCCAGGAGACTGGGACTCCACCCACCTTCAAGATTATAAAAAAGGAACCCTAGAAGTCCACCCTTTGCAAGAGCCCCCCAAACATGGTATCCTTCCGTCCATATAAGGGTTCCTGTCTGCTCAGTGACCACCTGTGGCTCTGGTGTCTTCCTATCTTTACCCTTACTTCCAAACTCCTACAATAAACCTTTTTTTTTTTTTTTTTAATCAATCTAGGTTTTCGGGCCGGTAAATTTCTTTACAGGGGACTTTGTGCTGTCACTAGACTATCCTTGCGCCAAACCAAAAGGGGTTCCCCCTTTCCTAACTCTCATCATCTCATGTACATTATCTTGCTGGCTACTTTTCAATAAATTTTAAAATTTTAATCAACATACTATATGCTATAATACATATAATATTATATATATAATACTATACATGCTATAATATTTATGTGACTTTCCTTTGGGAATTTTTTTATTATTTAATATTATATATATTTTTTCAGTTTATTTTGTTTAAAAAAAAACAATAAAAAGAAAAGAAAAACAGAAAAGGAATACAAAACAAAATAAAGCAAAACAAAAGAGAACATTGTCATGCGCCCAGCAGAATATCAAGAGGATTCAAAATATATAACAATGAATTATCAGATCCAGAAAGTATATATATAGTATGTATATATATGTATATATATGTATGTATATATATATATATATATACATATATATATACATATATATATGTGCACACACATATTTATATATATTAGTAGAAGAAATTATATTCATGAATGTCCACTTTTTCTTTATCTCTGTAAATTACTTTTTGGTTCTCTGTTGTGCACCTTATTTACTTTATTCTTTTCCTCCCCTTTCATACCACCACCACCCCTAACAAACTACAATTAAAAAATACATTTATGTATATATATATATATATATATATATATATATATATATATATATATATATATATATATATATATATATGTAGATACACACACACACACACCCACACACCACATACACATATCTTTCCTATTCCTGCTGATTCTTTAATTGAATTCTGCTCTATAACTTGCCTTGCTATTACTTAACCTTCACCCACTCAAAGATCCCATCTTTGTCTTCTTTCTTCATCCTTTGCTTTCTCATCACCCATCCCTCCATCCTTATTTCTGTACAGATTTTGGAAGGTACTATACCCTTCAAGGTACATGTAGTGTTGCCTATTGAATATATTCTTGATGTGAATAGGTTTTCAGAATTACAAGTACTCCTCCCTCCTCTAAAAGTACCTTTGCATTTCATTTGTATAACATGATTACTATCTTTACCTTAACTCTGCCAATCTTTCTTTTGAGCCACCCTATAGTTGATGTGAATCTTAAACATATACTACATATTTCCCATGTAAAAAAAATAATTTGTTCATATTTAAACAATCTTTCCATGCTGAGTTCTTTAAAATCAATCTTTGATATTGGCTTTTATATGTTAAATTTCTTTTAAGTTCAGGTTTAGTTGATAAAAATTCCCCAAAATTTGCAAGTTCATTGAAGGTCCATTTTTTAAAATTCAGAAATATAGATAATTTTGCTGGATATGATAATTTGATAGTTAGTGGATATGATTCCAGGACTTGGAATCTTTTACTGTAACTGCTGATACATCTTATATAATTCTAATTATAGCTCCAGCATATTTGAATTGCTTTTTCCTTGTTTCTTGCAAGATTTTCTTTTTAATCTGGGGCTTTCAAAATTTGACAATAATATTCCTGTGTATTTTCCACAAAGGATTTATTTGAGGTGTTAATGGGTGGATTTTTCTGTTTCTACTTCCCATTCATGTTCTTTCACTCCAGGACAATATTCTTGAATTACTTTCTGCATTATTGTGTCAAGATTCTCTTTTTGTTCACAACTTTCTGTCAATCCCAAAATTCTTATATTTTCTTT
This sequence comes from Sminthopsis crassicaudata, assembly GCF_048593235.1. NCBI lineage: Eukaryota > Metazoa > Chordata > Mammalia > Dasyuromorphia > Dasyuridae > Sminthopsis > Sminthopsis crassicaudata. The sequence goes on from NC_133618.1 coordinate 650,817,216, forward strand.
TCTTGTTCTGTTCCTCCAAATCTATCATTTTTCTTATGTTTCACTTTATGTTCTGTTTTCTCATTCTTTATAATGTTTTGTTATTTCTTGGATTCTCACAACTTTATTGGCTTCCCCTTGCCCTATTCTAATTTTAAAAGAATTTTCATTTTTGAGATTGTACCTCCTTTTCTAGCTGGTTAACTTCCCCCCCCCCAATAATCTTCTTGTTTTTCTTGAATAGTTTTTATTTTTTATATTTTTAGTTTTTCCTCAATGTTAAATTCTTTTTTGAGTTCTATAAATTTTCTCTGGGTAGGGAGCCATTTCATATTACTCTTTGGAGTGGAAGTTTGTGTGTGTGTGTGTGTGTGTGTGTGTGTGTGTGTGTGTCCTCCTCTGAAGATGTCTTCCCTGTTCCCATATGTTTCAATGATGGGGTTCTTCTTTGCCTGTTCATTTAAAAAAAAAAAAAAAGATATAGGTGTAAGCATCTTTAATCATGGAGTAGAGGGATAGTGCCTCAAGCTTCCCTTCATCTCTCCACTCTAATCAGGAACCCCAAACCAAGAGCTCCAACTTCCTTACTGTGGTAAGTGATCACAGTACCCAGTGCCCCTGCCCCACTGCTTCTGCACTCTTGGTGCTGGTTTCTCCTCACACCGGGCTGCTTCAAAGCAGTGCTACTGGGCCTGGAGATGAAAGTCTCTTAGTTCCTGCTGAGGCTCCAGCTGCACCCAGCTAGGCCAAGGAATTCCCACTTGATGCTTCTGCTGAGGTAGGCCAGAAATGTTTGCACTTCAGACAGATTAATCTTCAACCCAGGGCTGGTCTTCAGATTTTCTCTAGTTGTTTCATGAGGACCCCTATTCTGTCTCAAATTTTCTTGATTTTTCACCAGTCTATGTTCACCTTGAGGTGTAAATTTGTTCTATTTGTGGGGGAAACTGGGAGAGTTTGAAACTTACTAACCTATTCCATCATCTTCCCAGAATCCTTCCCTGGGAGTTTTTTCTTTTTTTTTTAAGAGATGATTAATGATTCTTTTTAATTTCACTTTGCCCTCTGGTTCTAACAAATCTGGGCAATTTTCATTTATAATTTGTTAAACAACTAAAAAAACTAGACTTAAAAAAAATGGTTTTCAAGGAGTTTTATGATTCATAAATTACCTCTCTGATTTATTTTTTTTCAGATCAATAGTTTTTGCTAGCTGGTGTCTTAAATGTTCTTTCTTTCTTTCTTTTTTTTTTTCAATATTTTGATTTTGTTTCCATGTTATTTTCTCCATATCATTGACTACTGTTTGGTTTATTATTATTTTTATTATTTATTTATTTATTTTATATTATTATTTAATATAGCTAATATATTATGTATATTTATTTTATTATTAATAATATTATTATTATTTGGTTTATTTTCAATGAGTTCATTATTTAAATAAGTTTTGCCATTTGAATATTCCAAGCAATTTATTTTCATTTCAAAGTTTCCTCCAAAGATTTAATTTATTTTTAATCTTATTTCTTTTTTTTTTTTTTAATTAAAGATTTTTACATCAAGTTTATGGTTTATACCATAGCTTTTCATTCTACTCAAAAGTATAACAAAGGACAGATTCTGGTCCTGACACAAAGCTCCAAATCAGGAACTATCACTGAAGATATAGTAAATAAAAAAGATATCTATCACTAAAAAAATTTATTACAGATCTAGAAATGACCTCAAATCCAAACTAAAAGTAGACAATCACTGGGAGAAAAAATAGAATTTCTACAAGTACTAAATGTTTACCTGGGAGAAATAAAACAAGATTTTTATTTTTCAAAATATATACATGGATAATTTTCAATATTCACCATTACAAAATCTTGTATTATAAAATTTTCCCTCTTCCCCCATCACCTCCCTAGATGGCAAGTAATCTAATATATTTTAAACATTTACAATTCTTCTATGCATATTTCCACAAATATCATGTTGTACAAGAAAAATCAGATCAAAAAGGGAAAAATGAGAAAAAAAATGCAAGCAAATAACAATAAAAATTTGACAGTTTGACAGCCTTTTGGACATAGTTTCAAATTATTCTCCAGAATCAGTTCACAGTTCCATCAACAAGGTATTAGTGTTGCAGTTTTACCATATCCTCTCCAACATTTGTCACTATCTTTTCCTATTATCTTGGCCAATCTGAGAGGTGTGTAGCGGTACCTCAGAGTTGTCTTAATTTACATTTCTCTGATCAATAGTGATTTAGAGCACCTTTTCATGTGACTAGAAATGGTTTTAATTTCTTCATCTGAAAATTGTCTGTTCATATTCTTTGATCATTTGTCAAATGGAGAATGGCTAGAATTCCTATAAATTTGAGTCTATTCTCTCTATATATTTAGAAATGAGGGCTTTATCTGACCCTTGAATGTAAATTTCCCCCCCCCCCAGTTTATTGCTTCCCTTCTAATCTTGTCTGCATGTATTTTGCTTGTAAGAAAACTTTTTAATTTAATATAATCAAAATTATCCATCTAGTATTCAATAATGTAGAATCATGAATCTTTAGGGCCATAAGTATGTCATCTCAGGACAGAATGAAATGAAATCAGAGCACTTGGACCTAAGGCATTCCAGGTTTTGTGCTACCACACCTGGACTAGTAGTTACTATCATTCCTGGTCACTTCCAATGTTCAAAACTTAGAGTATTTCCTTGTGGGAACTTTCCACTATTCTTACCTCTGGGTCCAGAACCTTGAAGGCTAGAAGTCTCTCTGGTCTGACCTCGGTAGAAGTTTCATATTATTTGTCTAGTTGGTATGTGCTTTTGTCTATGGGTTTCTTGATGATTTACTATGCATGTCTGGATCAGATCAAGTTATTGACTTTAGCTTCTCATTAGAGTTCTTGATCATTATTTGGTCTGAAGTCACTTTTAGGTTTTTGTTGATATAAGTATATACCTCAATGGAACCAGCCATCTTAGCCAGATATCCCAGTCACTTCTTTAATATTCTCTTCTTTAGGTAGGTCTTGAGTAGTCAAGAACTCCTATTTTTCTTTTATTTTCTATCCTTTATTCCTTAATTTTTTTTTCCTTTTCACTTCTCTGGTGACACATCCTTCTCTTCACCAGCTATATCAATAAAAAAAAAATTCTATTAACCAATCTGTTTTTATTACTCTCACTTCTCCCAAAGCTCTATATTTCCTCATACCCAGACCCTTGCTAGTCATTGGAGCTTTACGTCAAATCCATTTAGGACCAAAAATCAAAGAGTTCACCATTTCCCCAATAAATGGAAAATGAGAACTTTATACTAACAAGATCAACTACCCTAAAGATAGGGAAACTGAGATACAGAGACATTATCCAATCAGTAGCAAAATGTAGAATAGGATTTCAACATTTTATTTGCCACCATCTGGGCCACTAGGACCCTCCCACTTGGGGATGCTATTTTAAGAAAGTATCATATAAAAACCTCTCACACAATTCTCTTCTATGACTTGCTGCCAAGGAACCTTCACACCCTTCATCTCTTCAACTAACCTTCTCAGTGCTTCCTGTAAGTTGAGCACTGTTCTAGGAACTCTAGGGTATCCAGAGAAGTATAAAACATAGTCAGCAGTCTCAAGAATGCCTAGTCTTATTGATGAAATAAAATATGTTCACAACTCACAGATACAAGACACTTGATAAATATCATTTAGCAATATCCTATGCAATAAATATCTTTTTTTGTTGTTGTTTAGTCATTTTCAGCCATATATAATTTTTTGTGACCCCTTTTGCCAAAGTTGCTGGAGTGGCTACCATTTGCTTCTCCAGCTCATATTATAGATGAGAAAACTAAGGCAAACCAGGTTAAGGAATTGGCAGGATCATGTAGCTCTTTACTCCAGACCCAAATTTCTCTGTGTTGTGCCACCTAACCTCACCTAAGAATTTATTAAATTCCTATTATTTTTAACAAAATATAGGTAACATGTTATGTGTATAAAGTGCTAGTCATGGAATCAGAATGGTCTATGTTTAGGTCTTGCCTTTGACAATAATCTCTGTTGCCCTTGAATAAGTCACTCAATCAACTTTCTAAGATCACAAATAATAGATTTATGGATCTGTATTGGTAGAAAGGTTTTCTATACTCTAAGTTTCTCACTGAAGAAATTACAGTTCCAGAAACATCCTTCCTTCTTTTCACCAACACCCACTATGCTCAAGGCAATATGCTAGGCATCAGGGATACTAAGACAAAAAATTTAAAATAAACAGATAAAAATAGCCTTTGTCCTCATGGTGTTTGCTTTTCCTAATTATAGACAATAAATACAGTAGGAGTTTGGAGCGATAGAGATCTTTGCCTTAGGCTGGTGTCTACTTAATTTTTTTTTTTTTTTTTTTAGAAGAATCAGGTAAGAGATGATAGCAGAGGGGTTAAGAACAGTGAGAACAAGGTTTCTTTTTCCCCTAGAGGGACCTTTCATTTTCATTTGGATTGTAGTTGGACAGAAACTAAAGGCACACTGGCCTGCAAAAAACACTCCAGACCTTTGAGGAAGAAAAAAAAAAAATTGGTCACTAACCTATGACTGAAATTTAGCTTTGCTAAGATGACTTAAAAATATAATCATAGGAAGGATTCTTGTTATTCATCAGACTGAGGGTCCATGATACCAAACCACTAAGAACCCCAAAGTTAGAGCCAGAAGGGACCTTCAAACTCATTTAGCCAACTCATCCATCCTTCTATCAACCAATGAGTATTTATTAAGTACTTATTGCATGCCAAGCACTTTGCTAGCCACTATAAATACTAGAAAGGAAAAAAAGAAGACGAAAGAAGGAAGGAAGGAAGGAAGGAAGGAAGGAAGGAAGGAAGGAAGGAAGGAAGGAAGGAAGGAAGGAAGGAAGGAAGGAAGGAAGGAAAGAAAGAAAGAAAGAAAGAAAGAAAGAAAGAAAGAAAGAAAGAAAGAAAGAAAGAAAGAAAGAAAGAAAGAAAGAAAGAAAGAAAGAAAGAAAGAAAGAAAGAAAGAAAGAAAGAAAGAAAAAAGAAAGGAAAAGGAAAGAAAGAAAAAAGGAGGGTAAAAGGAAGGGAAGAAAGGAGGAAGGGAAGAAAGAAAGAAATGTTATGCCACATTTCTCTTCTATTGTCCTGACTCAGTTTCCCTAATTATCCTGACCCAGTCCTGCCTTGTTCTGCTTCAGTTTATAATTGTCTGCTCAATCCTGTGAAACTATCCCTCCCTCTTTATCAGAATATTTGATAAGGATAAAAGATCTTATGTTTTAGAATATCAGAATGTCAGATACCTTCTTATGAAGATGCCTTTCCCCATCTCTGGGGTTCCTCCCCCCATTAGGTCATTCCATCTCCTATGTCATCCCATCTCACCCCACCCTGTCAGAGTCCCATTCTCGATCTCAGAACTCTGACTCCCCCCTTAGTCTGAGCCATGTGTATATGTCATTGAGAACTCACATTGTTTGCTGGATTTGTGGAGATGATAGTCTCATTCAGCCCTGGGACCAAACCATCGATACATTTGGTCCCAGTAAATTTCTCCCTTTTAAATTAATTATTAAGTACTCTCTACTCTCTATCTTGCCTCAGTTGCTCTAGCATTACAGAAAGAAGGAAGGAAGAGATTAAAGTAAAGATGGAAGGAAAGAAGAAAAAGAAAGAAAAATAAAGGCAAAATGAAGGAAGAAAAAAAAGAAAGAAGGAAGGGAAAAAAAGAAAGAGGGAGGAAAAGAAGGAGGGAAGAAGGAAGGAAGGGAGGGAGGGAGAGAGGGAAGAAAAGAGGAAAGGAGGGAAGAAGGGAGAAAGAATCCAAGGAAGGAAGGGAAAGGAGGGAGGGATGAAATGAAGGGAAAAAGAAAGAAAGGAAAAAGGAGGAAGAAAAGGGGCGTGACAAAAGAAGAGAGGGAGGAAAGGGAGAGAGAAGGAAGAAAAAGAAGAAAGAAAGAAAGGAAGGAAGGAAGGAAGGAAGGAAGGAAGGAAGGAAGGAAGGAAGGAAGGAAGGAAGGAAGGAAGGAAGGAAGGAAGGAAGGAAGGAAGGAAGGAAGGAAGGAAGGAAGGAAGGAAGGAAGGAAGGAAGGAAGGAAGGAAGGAAGGGAGGGAGGGAGGGAGGGAGGAGAGAGAGAGGAAGGAGAGAGAGAGGAAGGGAGGGAGGAAGGAAGAAGGAAAAGAAACAGTCCTTACTCTCAAGAGGCTTGTATTCTATGAGATGTGGCACAGCCTGTGTTTATAGACCAGTACTCTGTTGTAACTTGCCCGAGTCATACTAGAATGTAACAAGCCTGCGTTCCCAACCCACGGCCCGCACTTGCAGAAGGGCTGTGTAGGAGGAAAAAGTGGGGAGGAAAAGAGCGAGACAAAGAGAGGGCAAGCCTGTGAAGGGAAACAGGGAGCGTGCGGGAGAGAAACCCGGAGAGATTGTCACAGATTCCTCTTTAGAGAAGAGCTCCGTGGCGGGGCTGGCAGTCAGGCGGGCAAGCCTCCACACCGAGCTTTCCCGGGTCTCGCGCATCTCGCTATTCAGTCAGACGTCAGGGAGAAGGGCTGCGTGGGGAAAGCGAAAGCTCCCCTCCCCCCCCCCCAATCACCACCACCCTCACACGCAACAAAACCCAGCGGCCTGTGACTATCAGGCAGTTTGTATTCGGAGCATCAAGGCTGAGCCGGAATGTGGCAGACAGACTAGGCAAGGGCCCCGAATAGAATCCTTTTATCAAGTGTCTGAGCAGTTACTTGATCTAAGAGGTTTGTATACCTGCAGCAGGCTGTGTAAACGCCAGAGACAAATTACAAGGCAGGACAAGTGTTACAGTGAAGGATGAAAGTGCAGGCAGGAAGGCAAACAAGCAGAGCATTACAACAGCCACTTAATGGCAAACACATTTATTAACATCAAGCGCCATGTCTGTAGGTTTTCCCCGCTGCAGCCAGCTGCGGGTGCCAGCTACTTAGAGAGACGAGGCTGTGCAGTGAATAAAACCTAGGCTGGCTTGGGGGGCGGGAGGGGGGGCATGGGCTCCTTTCCCCCTCCTCTTCCCAGTGTGCTCCACCTGTGTTCTTGGCAACCCAGCCACCCCTCGGCCTGTCTTCCTGGGAACAAAGGGGCTGCTGCTGGCGCGCAGCAAACAACTTGATTTTGTCTGGACCCCCGGGAGAGGCGTACAGAGGCTGGGCTCTCGGGTTGGGGAAGTGAGCTGCCTGCAATGAAAGGAGGAGGAGGAGAAGGGCAGGGAGGAAGGCACAGGAGGGGGCGCAGAACCTGATGGGCAAAGCTGTGACACACTCAATTCAACAATCCAGCCCCAAGGCACTGAATAACAGGCGCCCTCCAGATGAGCCAACAGCCTCGCCTCCTCCACAGAGCGCTGTGTGATTGCTTGCTGGTTAATGGTATTTCCTCAGGATTTTATTACAGTTTGACAGACTCAGAGACTGTAGGCATTTTTAACATGGGAAAAACAGGAGGGGGAGAGGGAGAGGGAGAGGGAGAGGGAGAGGGAGAGCAGAGACAGAGAGAGAGAGACAGAGACAGAGAGAACTACAGAGAGACTGCGAGACAGATAGACAGAAACCAGAGAGAGAAAGGAGACAGACACATACACACACACACACACACACACACACACACACACACACACACACACAGAAGGAAAGGGAATAAGGGAGAGAGAGGAAGGAGAGGAGATCCTTGGCTCAGTATCAAGAAATCTAAGACCTAGTCCCAGCTCTAGCACTCACTGTATAACGTTGGAAAGTCACTCTCCTTTAGTTCCCCCATCTGTGAAATGAGGGCTTTGCCCTGCTTCCTTCCATATTTTATAGTCTATGATCCTAAGACCCAGAATTTTGAATGTGTCAGATATAATAATTAACTATCTGACATGAAGCCTCTTTTTCATTTTTCCTTCCATTTAGGGAAGACATCTGAGGCACCATCAGCTGTGGAGACAGCTTCTTGTGCTTGGAAGACTCACCCCCCTCCCCCTCCCAACTCTTCACTCCTCTAATCCTTCTAGGCTTAACTCCAATCCCCTCCCCTGCCCCCCCCCCCCAGCTTTTCCTTATAAAGAGATTACCTAGGATCATAGATTGAGAGTAGAAAGGGACCTTGGGGGTCATGTAATCCAACTCCCTCATTTTACAGAAGAAGGAGCTGAATTTGGAGAATTGCTAAGTAGCTTTTTCAAGGTCTCCCAGGCAGTCAGTCAAGGGCAGGTGGAGATTGGAATCCAGAGCCTCTGAATCTAAATCCAAGGTTTATGATACTGCCTCCTCTGATCCTTAGGACAAAACACTTTTGAAACCTCCTTCCCCCCAATTGCCCTCTCATTCTCTAGCCCCTTTATCTGTTTGAGTTCTCTATCTCCAACTAGACAAAGTTTACTTGTGAGGACTCCAATCTTTGTACTTCTGTATATTCCCTATAGTATAAGGTATGACAATATACAACTTGGTCGAAGCAGCTGTTAATATCTCTAATACCATAAATAAGTTGAAGGGAACCACCTGTCATACATAAAGATTGTGATTTGTGAGGATCACATGACTAATACTTATCAAAGACAAATTGAACACAGATCTTCTGACTTAAATTCTATAATCTCTCCTATCTGTCACTATACAAAGTCCTTGTGATTATAATAATGGTTCTCCTTTGTATAACACTATAGGAAAAAGAAAAAGAAAAAGAAAAAAAAAGCACTTTCTCCTAAGGACTCCATAGAGATAAAGAAAAAACAAAACAAAATAAAACAAAAACAAACAAAAAAAAGTCTCCCAGTTCATGAAGTTTCAGTGGCTCCCTATTGCCTCTAGAATGAAAACAAATTCCTTCCTTTGACAATCAAAGCCCTTACACTTTTCTCCAATCTAATGTTGAAGGCAAACTGTTGTACCTGCTGTTTCCCATGCATCGTTCCATCCTTTTGTGTGGCTAGAATTATGGTCCTTCTATACCACTGGTCCTAGCTCCTTTCAAGACTCTCTTCAGGTGCCACTTTCTCAATGAGACCTATTAACAATTCCTCCCACTTATGAATGTTTCCTTATACCAAAAAATTTTCCTTCTGGTAGACAGAGAAATCACTGAAGGCAAGAACCCAGCATTTAAACCATGCCTGTCATATAAGTCTTTGACACAGGTTTATTGAATTGATTGATTAGAATTCTCTGTCCAGCTTTCAAAAGATAAGACTCTTCACCTCCATGCTGTCCACCAAAAGTCCTTTCATTATAGGCATAGGAGGGAAAAGAGCTATGGCCCCTTAATAACTATATGGTGATATTGGATAGATGGAATAATCATTGGGCAGCAGAGAATATGAGATTTGGTGTTAGAGCAACCAGGTTCAAAACCCAGCGGTATTATTCACCATCTGTGCAACCTTGAATGAATTGCCTTCTTGAGTTTTCATTTCCTTACCTGGAAAATGAACAGGATGGATTCGATGGTCTCTAAAATTCCTTCCAGTTATAAATCCATGTGCTGAAGTTCCTCATTTATAGCTAGAAAAGAATTTATGGACCATGTTGTCTAATCTGCTCACTTCCCAGATGGGATTCTTCATGTAGAGGGAAGGGAGGAGAAAGGAAAAGAAAGAAGGAAGGGAGGGATGGAAGGAAGGAAGGAAAGTAGGGAGAGAGGGAGGAAGGGAGGAGAAAGGAAAAAGGAAAGAAAAAGGGATGAAGGAGAAAGGAAAAGGAAAGAAAAAAGGAATGAAGAAAAGAAGGAAGAAAGGAAATAAGCATTTATGACTACTATATATAATGTACTATGTACTACTAGATACAGATATTGCCTCATAACAACCTTGCAAGGTAGATACTCTCATTCCCATTTTAAAGTTGAGGAAACTGAGACAGAGAAAGGTTAATGACTTGTCCAAGATCACATGGTTAAAATGTGTATGAAACCAAATTGGAACTCTTCCTAACTCCAAGCCTAGCACTCTAGTCACTGCATCACCTATTTGCCTCGTAACCAACATTACTCTAGGTATTACTCTAGAATTTAGGTGATAGGTAAATCAACAAATTTAGATATAATAGTAAGAGTTGGGCAATAGAACATTTCCAGAAGCTCCAAAAGAAGAGCAATGCTAGAAGGTTCACATTAAAATCAAAAAGTGTTTTCCTTTCCATACTTAAAGATAGCCCCCTGCTCCCTGCATTCTAGATGTACTGAACAAAGGCAGGTCCAGCATTGTAACTGCATGTACAGGGTACTTATGTGACCTGCAGAGAACACTAGTCATAGAACCTGAGGGTGGGGACGCACTTGTGTGAATTTGGGAGAGTTATTTAATTTCTCGACGTCAATTCTTCAGCTATAGAATGAGGGAGGCAGACTAGGTGACCTTTAAAATTCCTTTGAGCTGAGTCTATTATCATATGATCTAGTCTACAATCATTTTTAAAATAATGCTCAAAAGGGGATGGATTACCATCAAATGACAAATGTAGAATGAGTGCCAGAGGCATTGTACTAGAACCATCTTAATTAATTCCACTGTCTGTTGTTATATACATATATACACATATACTACATGGATATGTATGTGTATGCATGTATATATGTGTATATAATTATTTATCTATATTTATATATTATAGATGACACTGTAAACTCTTTGAGGGAAAGTATTACACCCTTTATTTCTCTATCATTACCATTGCCACTTCCCCACCATCCCATAGCAACTATTACCATGTACATAGTAGGTGTAGTAGCTACACAAAAGACATTTATTGAAGATCCTAAAGAAAACATTTCTTAGCTTATACATTCTAGCCTCATAGAATCTGAGTTGGAAGGAAACTTAAAGGGTCATTTAATTTAATTTCTCTCCCCAGTAGAGGAAATCCTTCTGTAAAAGCCTAATTGTTCCAAGAGATGAGGGACTTTACTAACTTACAAGAAAGATCATTTTTATTTTGGTATAAGACTAATTATTAATTTAAGAAATGTATGTATGTATAAATATATATGGAAGAAAAAGAGGAAGACAGGAAGAAAAGGAGGAAGACAGGAAGAAAAGAAATAAACATTTGTTTCTATTATGTGTGTATATATATATGTGTGCATATATACAATATATATCAAACATATAAATGCATCATCATAGATGCATTTACATATGCATGTACATATTGATAAGCATATATAATTGTATATTAATATTTATGTACTTATGAGTTTTATATTAGCTTTTTAAGCTATTAAAGGTTACATTTGCACAGAAACTTTGAGGATACCCTGTATATTTACATAATACATATATAGTATCTATATATATGTCTATATAAAAATATGTTTATTTGTTGTTATTAAGTCATTGGTTCAACCATATCTGACTCTTCATGAGCCCATTTGTTTGTTGTTGTTTTGTTTTTTTTTGCCATAGATACTGGATTAGTTTGCCATTTTCTTCTCTAGCTCATTTTACAGATGAATAAATTGAGGCAAATAGGGTTATGTGACTTGTTCAGGATCATTCAGCTAGTAAGTATCTGAGGGAAGATATATATATATATATATGTGTGTGTATATATATATAAACCTAGTTCCATTTGTTTTTCAGAAGACAATGGCATAGATACTCTCATGGACATTCGAATGCTCTAGCTTATAAGTATTTGTGCCCCACTACTCAACCCCAATCAACCCTGGGTTTACCCTGCTTCTATGTGAAGACTACAGTGGATTCTGAACTTTGACTTAAGATCACTGCCCTTTGTAGGTGTTGTCATCCCTGACAGTCAAAAGGAGGACCCAGCATGTTCCCAAGCTCACTGGATGGACAACCAGGATAACGGGCCCAACCCTGAAAGATGACCTTATTCTCCATCTCCCCCTTTGATTCACAAGTCAAAGCTCACTCTTGAGGCAAACATTTTACTCAGAAACTTCTGGGAATCTCTCACAACAGTAACAGCAACATCAATAGTCACTGACATTTATATAGCCATTTAAGGTTTGATAATTGTTATCTCACTTGATCAAACTCTGACTTAAAACAACTATCATTCCCTCAAATCCCACAGATCCAGATTTCTTTCTGCCCATGCTTTTTTCTTTTCCATCTAATGCTGATATTTCGCTTTTGTTTTCCATACTTACTCAACTGCTCTGCATATTGCCACCAGCTCCCCAGGGTGTTTTGCTAGCTATGTCTATTCCACTGATTACCAATGTCAGAGAAAGAGCATCCTGACATTCTTTTATTACCCAGGAGGTAATTAACAATGGTGGACAGCTGCACAAACATGGCATTTCTCCTCCCCCTTTCCCCTTGGGGTTCTCACCCCTAACAGTGACTATACCTTTTTAGGAAAGTACAACATTTTATACCATTCTCTATCAAAATAGGGAGAAAAACTTGGACACAGCCAACAATCCATCTCTTTTCTGCCTTTATAGTAATTGGATGTTCAAAGTAGAAATGAGGACCTTCAAAGTTCTGGAGCAGTCATTTCATCTCTTTGTTGGCACATCACTGTGGGTTCGTGGGTTAAGTAGCTTATACTCTGAGGAGCTGAGTAATCCGCTCAGTGCTCACTGGTCAGCCATGCTCTATTTTAGTGGTGTCCCTTGTTCATCTGCCATTCAGTTGTTCTGCACGATGACCCTGATCCTCCTTTTTGAGCCATTTCTTTGGGTATTTATAAACTCTATGTTACCACAGCTGCTCAATCACTAAGATTTGGGATTTTTTTTTGCCTAGAAAGCACATCACACAGGACCGCTCTTGTTAAGATGGCCTCGTTCTCGTTCAGATTTAAATTGATTAATCATCACTTTATTCCAGCTATCAGCTACACTGCAATTGGCATATTTATTTCTAATCAGCTCTTAAAAATGGCATCATTCAAAGGTGCTTAACCACATTACTTAATTTTCAAACCTGTATTGCTATTGATTTCTAATATTCTCTTCAAGATATGGGACATCATTCAATGCAGCAGTCTGTTTATATAATAATCTTATCTGGTTACTAAAATCTGCGAAGTCTCTTGAATTGCCTCTAATGCAAGATTGGAGACTGGTTGCTAAATGAGTCAATTTTACTTTAATTTGGTTTATTTACAGTACATGTTTTAAGGCTCAGCATTCTGAGGATTTCAGAGCAATGCTGAAAATAAGAGTAAATACATGCTAATGCAGAGTACTGCTCCATTCTCAGTCTTTGATAAGCTAGACAACTGTAGCAGACTGATCTTTAAATCTCTCCTCAATCATGCCATTACTCTGCTTGAGAATTTTTACTGACTCCTGATCACTCATGTCATCAAGTCTAAAACTTACCAACTTGGCTTTCAAGGCCTCTCATAATCTGGCTTTTTTCTACACATCCAATCTGGTTTCCACTGTTCTCCAGTAAGTACCCAAAGAGTGTTCTCTAATTTTGCCAGCCAAGTATCTCTTCAGCCAAGATACAACTCTCTTTACCTCTGTTTCTATTGTTCCTTCATCCCAGAGATCTTTTCCCATTCCCTATCTTTTTTTTTTTTTTACTTAATTTCTATCTGCTCAGCTCAAGATCCATCTCTGCCATGAAATCTCTTACTCCTCTAGCCCACATTAACTGATCTCTCCCACTGCTAAAATCCTGGGAAATTGATCATAAACAGTACCATATTCCTATAGCTATAGATTGTATATGGACAACTAAATTATGAAATTGAGAATAAGGACTGTCCTTTACTTTTCTTTATGTTCCCAGCATGGTGCTTGGCACTCAGTAGCCACTTAATAAAAGTTTATTGACTTACTTTAAGAACTAGACAATAATTTATTCATCAGAAGGCAACATGGTACAAAGGAAAGAGCAAATTCAGAGGTTCTAGTCTCAACCTTAGCTCCACTAATAATTACCTATGTGATGTTGGACAAGTCTCTATTTTCTCATCTATGAGAGGAAAGGGCTGAAACTTGATAACCACTGAACCATTGGGATCCACTTGATTGATTATTTGGGGATCCCTCTAATTTGCCCCTTAAAATGTCTGCCCCATTGTTCCATTATTCTTGGAATCTCCTTTCCTACTACTGCCTCCTGCTGCAAACCTACTCTCCTTTCAAGACCATCTAAATCACTTCCTACTCCATGAACATTTCTATGATCTCTCCTAGTCAAAAGTAGTTCTGAGCACATGCATTGATTATGTACTTATTTTAGCTTTATAATATTTATTTTGTTTGTATCTTATATACTCTCCTAGATTATAAATTAACTAAGAACAGGACTACATCTTTTAAGGAGAAAGGGAAAGGAAGGGAAGAGAAGGATGGGGGAAAGGATTTACTTTGTGAACTGTATTAAGCACTTTTAAAAATCAAATATTACCTCATTTGATCCTCACAATAGAGCTCAGGCGGTAGACACTATCACTATTCTAATTTCCCAGTAGAGGAAACTGAGGCAGGCAAAAGTTGAGTGGCCTGCCTAGGCCATACAGTAACTGTCTGAGGACATATTTGAAATTGTGAATTCTTCTTGATACCAGGCTCAGCATTCTATGCATTGCATTGCTTAGCTACCTCTTCCAATCTCCCTCTGCATCTACCGCAGGGTATTTCATGTACAAACACTCATATGTGAAGAGCATCTTCTATGGTGGTTGGTTTAGTGCTGCTCACGTAGGAGATGCTCAATATATGATGATTAAGTGATTGACATCTGCTTAATAGAAGGACCCTAGAATTGAATTTTAAGTACTCTGGATGTTTCTTGATTTTAAAAATCTCTGTAATCTTGAGAAAGACATTTACTTTATGATAACAAAACCTGTGGAATGAAAATATTATGTGAATTTCAGGAATGTTGATTTAGCTGGTTTAATTTGTACTATTGTGTAAGTCTGTGGTATTCTACTCTGTATTCATAATATAATAATAGTAACAATAACTAGAATGTATTTAGGCTTTTAAGGTTTAGCAAGCACTGATATATATTATCTTATTTGTTATTCACAGAAATCCTAGTAGTTATTATTACTTCTGTTTTATAGATGAATAAACTGAGGCAGACAAAGGTGAAAAAAGTGAATTCTGCAGGGTCACAGAGATAGTAAACATCTGAGGCCGGATTTGGACTTAGGTCTTTCTCATTCCCAGTCTTAATGTTCTTCCCCACTGTACCATCTAGCTACCTCTTATGGTCATCATGACAGCAGTGTTAAAGTGTTACCCTAAACAATTCATATATCTTTCCCTTAAAGCTACTCTTCTTCCTAATTTGCCTATTTCCTTCAAGGATACTATCTTACTTCTTGACACTCAAGTTCAAAACCTCAATTATCTTCCATTCTTCTCACTCCCTCATCCCCAACATCTAATCAGTTGCTAACTCTTGTTGACTCTGATCTCACAATATATTTGTCTCCTTGCAAAAGGAGCCACCACCTTAGACCCTGACCACTTTTAGTCTGGACCATGGCAATAGATATTTATTGGTTTCCCTTCCTCCTCTCTTTTCCTTCTCCAATTTGTCCCTGACACAGATGCCAAACATATCTCTAAAGTATATTTTATTAGAATCTTTGGCACTTCCCTATTCTGTTTTTATATGTATATGTCTGTCTATCTGTCTCTCCCCCTCCTTCTCCCTCTCTCTCTCTCTCTCTCTCTCTCTCTCTCTCTCTCTCTCTCTCTCTCTCTCTCTCTCTCTCTCTCTCTCTCTCTCTCTCTCTGTCTTTCTCTCTTCTCTCAGTTAAAGTTACTCAAGAGAATGCTCCATCCTATCTATGATGATTTATTGCATACTGATGCTTCACATAGTCTATATTCTGGACAAACTACTTTTTTGTTATTCTTCATATGTGAAATTTTATCAGATGTCTCCATGAAGTTGCACAAATGATATGTCCTCCATCTCTAGAACACTCTTTATCCATATCTCTTCTTTGAGAATATCTAACTTCTTTAAAATCATACCTGAGATATTCCTTTTGTAGAATGCCTTTCTTGGTTCCCCCAAGGATCCTAATTCCTAACTGAAATTCCTTTGTAGTTATTCTTTCTCCATTGTTATCCAGTAGTCTATGTATGTAAAATGTACTCCCAATAAGCTATAAGCTCTTGGAGGGAAGGAGGTACTTGTATTTGATTTATATCCTTAGCACCTAGTACATGGCCTTGTGGATACTCAACAAATGTTTCTCAAATTCAAAACAATTGAATAATTTTAGCCATCTTTATCTCATGGATTGTTTGTTACACCATTAAGCTACTATTGTTATATCCTGAATTATACTTGATCTGATTTTAGATTTAAATGGATTTCAGACATAAGGAACATTGAAGGAACACATGGGGTTCTGTTCCGCTTGGGTTTAATATACAGACTTAAACTCAGGTTAAGATTCTCCTGTTATCATGGCTACTAGAATTTATGACAGGAATGCCTTTAAGAATTTCAAAATTCCAGAAGGATTCTTTTTTTTTTTTTTTCTAATCTTATACCTAGAATCTGAATTCTCTTGCCTTTTAAGAATACAAGAACAAAGATAAGTCCTTAGAGATTTATTCTAACTAATACTAATTATTCTACCATTCTTTGTTTGGTAAGAACACAGCAAAGTTTCTTTGGAAGATGAATGATCTAAAGATGTTGTGTCCATTTGGCTACAAATCACCATTTTGAACTCATCTACAGTGAGATATTAGAAGTTTAGAGGGCATCAATACCAGATACTAACTTGGATTTCTAAAGAGAAATCTTTAAAAATCTATCTCTGTTCAGTAGTTCCATTATAAATTGCAATCTAAGCAGTAATTCTGTATCAATTAGTTGTCCAAAAAGTACCATTCAAAGCAATTAATTGAATTATTTGTGGTGAATAGTTAGACCACCATACTTGAACACTGCCCCCAAACTTTTGAGTGTCACTATTTAGGTCAATAATATCGACAATCTCTCCAGAATTAGCTATGGGGAAACTTGTAAAGGTGGAAAGACCAGTTCTCTCTCAAACTGGTATAGACCAAGAAGTGATAAAAGTACTAATATCCTCTTGCTCAGGGAGATATAACAAGAAAATTGTTTGCCTTTAGAAACCTCAAAATCCCAAGCAGTGATATAAACAACACAACTAAGGCAGTTTACTTGGGAAGTAATAGCTGCTTACATAAGACCTTACAATTTTGATATTCTATCATTTTATGCAAGCAGCTGTTACTTCCAAACTAAATTGCCTAAGATGAAAAACCAAGACACAGGGAGTTCATGAAATTTACTTACAATCATACAGGTACTAAGAGTGACCCACATCTCAGTAATTGATTGCTCTTTCCACCAATACTCAAGCCATCTGGAGATCATAAATAGATTAGAGGAACAAAGAATAGTCTACCTCTCAGACCTGTGGAGGAGGAAGGAATTTATGACCAGAGGAGAACTAGAGATCATTATTGATCACAAAACAGAAGATTTTGATTACATCAAACTAAAAAGGTTTTGTACAAACAATACTAATGCAAACAAGATTAGAAGGGAAGTAACAAATTGGGAAAATATTTTTACAGTTAAAGGTTCTGATAAAGGTCTCATTTCCAAAATATATAGAGAATTGACCCTGATTTATAAGAAATCAAACCATTCTCCAATTGATAAATGGTCAAAGGATATGAACAGACAATTCTCAGATGATGAAATTGAAATTATATCCACTCATATGAAAGAGTGTTCCAAATCACTATTGATCAGAGAAATGCAAATTAAGACAACTCTGAGATACCACTACACACCTGTCAGATTGGCTAAGATGACAGGAACAAATAATGATGAATGTTGGAGGGGATAAGGGAAAACTGGGACACTAATACATTGTTGGTGGAGTTGTGAAAAAATCCAACCATTCTGGAGAGCAATCTGGAACTATGCCCCAAAAGTTATCAAACTGTGCATACCCTTTGATCCAGCATTGCTGCTATTGGGCTTATATCCCAAAGAAATACTGAGGAGGGGAAAGGGACCTGTATATGCCAAAATGTTTGTGGCAGCTCTTTTCGTAGTGACTAGAAACTGGAAGATGAATGGATGTCCATCAATTGGAGATGGTTGGGTAAATTGTGGTATATGAAGGTTATGGAATATTATTGCTCTGTAAGAAATGACCAGCAGGAGGAATACAGAGAGGCTTGGAGAGACTTACAACAACTGATGCTGAGTGAAATGAATAGAACCAGAAGATCTCTGTACACTTCAATGCTGTATGAAGATATATTCTGATGGAAGTGGATATCTTCAACATAAAGAAGATCCAACTCACTTTCAGTTGATCAATGATGGACAGAAACAACTACACCCAGAGAAGGAACACTGGGAAGTGAATGTCAATTGTTAGCACTACTGTCTATCTACCTAGGTTACTTATACCTTCAAAATCGAATACCTAACATGCAACAAGAAAATTGGATTTACACACATATTATATCTAGGTTATACTGTAACACATGTAAAATGTATGAGATTGCCTGTCATCTAGGGGAGGGAGTAGAGGGAGGGAGGGGATAATTTGGAAAAATGATTATAAGGGATAATGTT
Organism: Sminthopsis crassicaudata; assembly: GCF_048593235.1. Classification (NCBI taxonomy): domain Eukaryota; kingdom Metazoa; phylum Chordata; class Mammalia; order Dasyuromorphia; family Dasyuridae; genus Sminthopsis; species Sminthopsis crassicaudata. Next base: position 650,835,765 of record NC_133618.1, read on the forward strand.
ATAAAAAATTACTCATGCATATATACTGTCAAAAAATTTATAATAAAGTGACTGTTTTCAATAATAATAAAAAAAAGACTCAAGCCATCTGGTCTCAAACTGGACTCATCTAGGATCATAGCTCATAGATTTTAGAGGGGTGTGTGGGAACTAGCTTAAACCAATGAATGCTGATTGTTCAATTTTCAATGTGAGCATTTACAATTCAGAATCAGCAAACTCAACAAATGAGGCTTGCTTTATTGTTTTGTTGATTGCTTAGACTCAAGAAAGCAATAAAGAAAATGTTATTAATGAAGATTAAGTGGTGCTCAGAGAACTGGTTGTTAAACATTTACCAGCATACCCATAAGATAGAAGGGACCTCGAAGATCACTGAATCCAAACCCTTCATTCTATAGATTAGGAAACTAAAACCCGGAGAGGTTAACTTAGTTTTCCAGGGTCACACAGTTAGTAAATATTTGAGCAGGGATCTAAATCCAGCTCTTCCTGGTTCCAAGTCTAGCATTTTAACTAATGTTTTCTCCAAATGAGATCATTCATGGTTGAAAGAGAAGGGAAGACAGAGCTGTAGATGGGAATGGGTAAGAGTTCAAATAAAGAAGTCACTTTTGCACTGATGAATTAAAAATGATTGAATACTCGCTTCAAGCTTAATATGCTCAAGCTCAGGAAGATTGGGAAATGGAACCTGTGACATAATGTCTATTCAGATTTTCTTCTGTTTGAAGAACACAACACATTATTGAATGTTCTTGTTGCTCAGTTAGCTATATATTGAATCAAAAAAACCACAAATTAACATTCTCTGTGTTGCATTGTATTTTTTCTTCATTTTGTTAAATATTTCTTGATTGTATTTTAATCTGATTTTGTAGCAATGAGTTTTTTGGACCTCATGTTTGACATCACTGATAGAGGGCTCCTTCTTCTTCTGCCTTCCTCAAATACTCTATTCCTACCATTATAACTATGCCTTTACTCTTCCAATAATCTAAAATAACAACAATAAATACACAATTAAATATCTCACATTTCTGTATGCTTTGAAGTTTGCAAAGAGCTTTCTTTATGACAACCCTAGGTTGTGGGTATTGTAAGTATTATTACCTCCTTTGTTTTAAGTTGTTTTCAGTTCCCAAGAATTCCCAATAAATTCTCTTATAAGACCTATAAGAGAATGTCTTTTTCCTGTGTGCTTCTGCATCCTCAATAGCTACCACAATGCTGGTTCCAGATATTACACAGGTGTTTAATGAATGCTTGTTGACTGATTGATGGATTAACTACTTCCTATGTACAAGGCATTGTGCTAAGTATGGGGAAAATGAAGACAAAACCAAAATTGTCCTTACTGTCAAGGAGTTTGCATTTTTATTTATAGCACCCTATAGTAACTCACTAAGAATCCCTGTCAGTCCAACATTCCAACTGGTCTTTGATCAATCATAGTGAGAAGGAGCTTATCTTCTTCTTCTTCTTCTTCTTCTTCTTCTTCTTCTTCTTCTTCTTCTTCTTCTTCTTCTTCTTCTTCTTCTTCTTCTTCTTCTTCTTCTTCTTCTTCTCCTTCTTCTTTTCTTCTTTTCTTCTTCTTTTCCTCTTTTTCTTCATCTTCTACCTTTTCTCCTCAAAAGTCCATAAGAGTAGAGAAGTCTTCTTTTGGGGAGCTACCATAATAATAAGAATAATATCAACTTGCCATTTATATAGAACTTTAAAGTTTGCAAAACATTTAATGTAATATCTCATTTGACCTTCATAGGAACTTTGGGAAATAGGTGCTATTATTAGTCCTATTTTCCAGATGAGGAAACCAAAGTGACTTTCCCAGGTTCATCCAGCAGGATTTGAACCCATCTTCTTTGCTCTAAGTGTAATACTCTGCCCACTGCCCTATGAGTTGTCATGTCTCTTAAGAAGCCAACAAAGCTAACTTTGCTAGTTCTCTAACACTAGATTCTTTCTCTCTTGATTTATGTGGGCAAAGCTCATTTTGCTTTATTGCCTGGTCTGTAACTTAGCTCTAAGACTTTCATTATGAAACTTATGACTTTCAAGCAGCCTGCCTGGACCACCTTACTCTACACTAATGTTTTTCTCCTTCCTATTCCTATCATGCTCATTTTCTGCATCAAATAATTAGCACTTCATTTTCTAATTAGTTTTAACCCTGAATGATTTCCTATGTGGGAGTTTTATAGTCTTAGTTGGATGATAAGCTTTTAGAAGTCAAGAGAAATTTCCAAGAATTTGAAGAGCTATTCTTTTGGATAGAGATTAGGTTTGGGGATCATTAGAACCCTAAAGCTAAACCTTAAAGGTTAAAGGGCCTTAGAAATTACCTATTCTAATAGTACAGTATGAGGGCCAAATCCAGTGGACACATGTCTTTGTATGGCCTTTAAGCTAAGGGCCTGTAGCCCACCAGCTAAGAGTTTGTTTTTTCCTTAATGTTAAAAACCATTCTTAGCTCAATGGGCTAGTCATATTTTGTAGATCCTTGCTTTAGTCTTATTTTGCAGGTAAGAAAACAGGCCTAGAGAAACAGAGTGATCTACCCAAAAATGGACTTCATCACTACTTTCCATGTAGTAAAGGGCAAAATCAAGGTTAGACCCATGATTTCAAGTTCGTCACTCTTTATACTACAGCGCATTGAACTAGCAGAAATAGGCGAAAGTTGCTTAGATATAAATTTGGGATTCATATATACCCAGTTCTAAACTATCTCAATAAGATTTCAGCAATTCTCATTGGATACCATCATAGTGAACACCATCTTACTAAGGGGGAAAAAGTCTAGTATCACTTAACAGCTTGAATAAGCAGTGATGATTAGATATTAATCATCCATATAAGGAAAACAATATTTCAGATTACCAATGTCATGAAATACGCAAAAGACAAGAACATGGCCATCTAGTGCATTGGGTAGAAGACTGAAACATCAAGCTCAAGCCACAAAGATACCCATCTAGAAAACAGAAAACAAAACTGTTTTGAACTGGTTGAGATTTTATCCTTACCATATTTTTTACAGGAGGTTACATGACCCCCTGTCAAGGATACCATGGAGAGAATTTCTGCTCAAATGTGAATTGAATTAGATAAATCCTAAAGTCATCCAGCTGGCCATTCTTTTAACTCTAATATTTTGTAACTGCATTTTTCTATATTTATGGATACAGAACTGGATAAGACCCTTCAGAACCAGTAAATCTAATTTTCATCCATCCCAAAGCCCCCAAAAGTATGACTTAGGTCATATGAGATAAATGCAGAGACAGAATTTGAACCCAGATCCTCTCATTTCAAATCCTTGTGTTTTTCTTCAGTATTCCTCTCTCTAGAATAGAGTAGGACTCATAATAGGTGCTAAATAAAATATATGTTAATTGACAGAATAATGAAAACTGGAGATGAGGGAGAGAGAGACAGAGACAGAAACAGAGACAGAGACAGACAGAGAGAGACACATACAAAGAGAGATTTACTCATCATTTCACTATTCTGGGATCAGGCTCAGACATTTTCTCTTATCTCTTTGAAAAGAGAGAAAGGAAAGTACAAGTAACTCCCCTTACTTATAAAGGTAAACATATGTGAATTATAGAATCCAAATAAGAGGCTTAAAGACCTAGAAGTGACTTGCATGAACTTGAATAAAGTATTAAAACTATCTTCAGTCTCCTCATCTGTAAAATGAAGAAGCTTGACTAGATTATTGTTAAAGTCCTTTCTAGCTATAATCTATGATCCTACAATTCTATGTAATATTCCAAACTTTGAGAAACATGGGAATTCAAAATCTTATAATTAAATCGGGGAAGATATATAAGTCATTATTGGAAATTGTAGAGTACAATATGTCTTCTACTAGTATCATTGCTGTTTTGCTGCTATTATTAACAACTCCAGGATTACCACCAAACAGTTATAACATATTACCAGCCAAGAGAAACAGTCCAAAGTATGTCATTAGAGGACATACAACTAAGATTGTTGATTGGTGGACATGTGCTCCACTGGAGTACAAAGAATGCCCAGAGATCTAGAGAAAGTCTCCTAGCAAGTTGGGTCAAGTCAACAGGGGAATTTGGGGGAAGACATAGATAAGAATCATATAGGATCTCAGCCTGTGAGTGGGCTATATTGTTGGAGGGAATACCCTTATCAATGAAATCAAAGATCTATAAATAGCAAAAATTATTAATATATTAATAATGATAAAATTAAGAAATTACATTCCAAAAAAGTTACTTTCTTCCATGAAGGATAAATAGCAAAGGGCTTCCATTCATACTGTGTTCTTTGCTTCTAACAATAACCTTGATGATAATCAGGATGTATATTATCATATTCATTTTATAGATGGAAGAACTGAGGCACAGATAGGTCTAGTGATTTAGTGATTTAGCTAGTGACAGAGTCAGGATTAGAAACTCACCCTCTTGAATCTGCTTGTTACTCTTCCACCAAATTATGGTGCTTGTTATTTACATCATCCTTCCAATTGGATCTGTCATCATCACCACTTTCTGAGTGTCATTGCCACCCATGCTGAAGATAACAACCTCCCTAATAGCAAGTCATTTCCAATTTACCCTGCAATGTGGCAGCCTCCTTTTTGGTCAGGTGTAAAGTTGCCATTTCACGCTCATTTTCCCCAATTAACAACAGCTGGTCTCCCATAAAACCAACTGGTGAGATGGTTTGTTATTGGAAGACAATGCAACATCATTAGACATTAATGACTTCTAATCTAGTTTATTTGGTCTGAGATCATGATGTTAATGTGAGAAAGTGTTTGGTTTCACCCCCAAGTATTTATGGCTTCTCTCTCATTTCCAGCACATTACTTTCAGTTTCATTTTCTGATGCTCAAATTGGTATTAATGCTAAAGAAAAAGAAGTCAATTTTCTCTAAGGGAAAAATATCAAAGAGGAGAAGAGTCTGCTTTGAATAAAAAGATCAGAGATCAAAATGTTTTAATTTAACAAGTGATTCAATATTCTAAACTGCTAAACTTTTTATTTACTAAAATTCAATTTATACCAATAAATATTGAATAAATTTATTTTATTAATAACTATTATTGTTAACAATAATAGTTATTATTATTATTCTCTCATTTTTCCAAGAGTGGATTGAATGTAATAACTCCTTTTAAGATCTCCTATGCTTTCGGCATAAAAATTTAAAAAGAGAGAAATTTATTAGTAATCAAATAGCTTGATTGAAAGATATTATCTACAACCAACATACTATATCTTATTACCTAAATATCATAGGAATCATACAGAACTATAGAACTTTCCTGGATAGTCTAGTGATATACTTTATACTATCTTGCCTTGAAACCTTTAAGTGGTTGAAAGAACATTAGCCTCTTTGAATTTGAGAAATGGGATCATAGATTTAAAACTTGAAGGGTCATCCAATTTAGGTCATTCAATACAAGATTCTCATTTTACAGATGAGGAAACCAAGGCCCAGGAAGTTGACAACGAAGCTGCCTTAGGGTAATGGACCCTGTGTTCCATTAATATGGAAATTCTTTTTGCTATATTTTCAAAATCTGTTGTGATTCATTTTACAAAGAGCCCCCTTTAAAAAAACACATATTTTCCTTGTAATACTGAATGATTACAAATACTGAGATACTATATGTATACATATATTTATTATAGCTTTTTTATTTACAAGATATATGCATGGGTAATTTTTCAGCATTGACAATTGCAAAACCTTTTGTTCCAATTTTTCCCCTCCTTCCCCCTACCTCAGTCCCCTCCCCCAGATGGCAGGTAGACCAATACATGTTAAATATGTTAAAGTATATGCTAAATACAATATATGTATACAGAAATATTATATTTTCAAAGGTGTCAATGCTATGGATAATTCTTTGCCCAAAAGATAAAAAAAAGAGATACATGGCATGGTGAGTATAAGGAGGCTGCAGTATGTTTCCAATGATTACCCAGGCAAAATAAAAGTGTCACAGGGGATATCACCCATGAAATGTATGATTAGAAAATGAAGTGAGGAGTGACATGGTAAGAATGAGGAATAACAGATGGAGAGCACTAACCAAATACAAAAAAAAAAAAAAAAAAAAAAAAAAAAACAGAGGAAGGCTTCTGGTACTTTGGGTTACTGTCTTACTGTCTTGGAGAGGATCTATGGATGCATGTGGGTAAGAATCAGTATTGGAAAGTGTGGCTGGATTAGAATCTATATATAGTTACATTAGTGAAGATAACTTATCTGGTGAACTAAGTATAGATAAGTAGATAAAAAGGCACTGAGCATTGTCATTCATGGCAACTAACAATGGAAGATACATATTATTATTTAATTATAATTGTGCTCAGTTTTCACATCTTCAATTGGCTCCACCTCATTGATATTTTTCACATTGACTATTTCTTCCACTGAATCATAGTGTCAGAGATGGAGAGACCTTAGCAGGTATTTAGTCAAATCCACATCCCATAATCCTCTCTTATAACATCCAGACAAGGAATTATTCAGTCTCTTCCTGAAGTGCCCCCAAGGTACTTCATTCCTTTTTTGGACAGCTCTAATGATTAAAAAGTGTTTTTGTACCTTTATTTTATTTTGTTTTTCCAACATCCAATCTAAATTTGCCTTTTCCATTCCTTGCTCTTACTTTTGTGAAACAGATAAAAGTCTTCCATAGAGCTTCCTTTCAAATAGTAGAAGACTGAATAGTGGAAGAAAAGTTTCATGCCTCTCTTAAATCTTCTCTTCTCCACAATGAACATCTCTAGTTCCATCAGTCAAAGCTTACATGGCATGAACTCAAGAACTTTCTCCATGCTGATTAACCTGTTTTGGACATTCTCCATGTTTTCAGTATCATTCTTTAGTAGTAATGTCTAGAGCAAAGAGTAATAATCTGGATATGTTCTGACTAGGTCAGAGTGAAGAGAGGACCCCAAAACTCCAAAAATCCTTAAAGGAGAAAATCTCCTTTAACTCTGCCTCAGTGAGGGACCCTGCCCCAAGGGACAAACAGTTTCATCCTTGTTATCTAGGTGGGGTTGGCTTAGTTCTGAAACTCATTGAATTCAATTCAAATTCCAACTTAAGCTGAAACTCATCTATAAGCCAACTTGGGACTCCACCCACAAGTTCCCTTCAGCTAAAGCTCCCATTATAAAAGAGCCAAACTAAACCCCTCTCTTTGCAGAGGTTCCAAACATCCCAGCTATGCTATGCCAAGGAGCCTCTGTCCACTGGAATACTCTTTCCAGTGCCATCCTTTCTTTATCCTCACCTATTTCCCTAACCAGACTTTATGCCTCTCTGTCAGGATTTCTAACCTTATTTCTAATCCCCATAATAATCCTCTTTTATCAATCTAGGTTTTGGGGTCTGTAAATTCTTTTACAGAGAACCTCTGTGCTGCCAGAAGGGAGTCCCCAAAACTCCCTGTCCTTGCACTAAATCCCAAGGGGTTGCAGGGGAGCCAAACCTCTCCATTTGGTTCCCTGAACCCCGAACTTGCCACTAGACCTTATCATTTTGGTTCCCTAAATCTAAACCTTATCAAGAGTACCAAGGGACTATCACTGCCTTATTTCTGGAATTTGTACTTCTTTTACTGCAGTCCAAGGTAGCTATGTTTTGGATTGCTACATCATACTGTTCACTCATATTGATATGGAAGCCCTCTATCACCCCCAGATCTTTTTTCGACAAACTCTTATCTAATTATCTGTCTCAGGTGAAACTGATTTTTGGAGCTCACATATAATATTTTACATTTATTCCAAATGGATTTCATCCCTAATGAATTTTAAGTGGAGCCACTTTTCAACGAGAATTTTAAAAATCCCTTTGTAAAATAGGGCATTTCTTTGGATACAGATTTCCTGCAAACCAGCTGACCCGTATTTACAGTACACACATTGTTTGGAAAAAATCCAATTTTCCACTTAACTGGGCTGGTAGCCAGCCAGCAGGTCAGTGTTCTTTTACTGTAGTGTTTGTAAACAAGAGATTAATGGTACACCTTATTCTGAAACCTCTGATTAAATTATTCACCTGCGGATGTCTGGGAGCCTCTTCTGTGATGTTAACAACTGCAAATTGGTGCTAGCTCAGTTACTCTGTAAAGGGCATAGGATGGCTAATCCCACTTGATACATCATATAAATCCAGGTACCCCTGTACTCCTTGAAGATTTTAGTTTCCTGTTCTTCAGTGGCTTTTAGCTTTTAAGAAGCTTCCAAGGTGCCCAAATAAAAGGGCTCATTCAATACTGATTCAATTCAACCTAATAAACACCCTTTTTCAAATATGGGTTAAACTCTTTGGCCCATGGGGTCTCTTTCCACCCTGAAATTGTAGTTCTCTATGACTCAATAATAAAAATAATAATTATACACAATAATATTAATACTTATATTATTATATGTGTTATATTGATATTATTATATGATAATGAGAATTATTACTATTTGTCTACTCAATAAAAGTAGAACATTAAAACCAGGAATGCAGACATGAAATAGTCATATCCTTGATTTCTAGGAATTTAAAATCTTGTCTAGAGGAAAAAAAGGGGACAATGGAAATACACATACATGAATAATTATATAAAAATATTATAACATAGTAAAAAAAGGTTAAGGTAATGGGAAGTTTCAAGGAAAAAGGATTCATTTTTAACTAATGAAAATATGAAGCTGGGGATATCTAAAATGGATAAGGAAGGAAGGAAGGAAGGAAGAGAAGGAAGGAAGGAAGGAAGGAAGGAAGGAAGGAAGGAAGGAAGGAAGGAAGGAAGGAAGGAAGGAAGGAAGGAAGGAAGGAAGGAAGAGAAGGAGGAGGTAAGGAAAGGAGGGAGGGAAAGAGGGGGAAGGGAAGGAGAAAGTGAAGGAGGGAAGGGAGGGAAAGAGAAAAGAAGGAAGAGAGGGGAAAGGGAGAAAGAGAAAAAGGGAGGAAGGATGGAGAGAGGAACAGAAGAAGGAAGGAAGGCAGACAGGCAGGTTGGAAGAAAGGAAGGAAGGAAGGAAAGAAGGAAGGGAGGGAGGGAGGGAGGAAGAGAGAGAGGGAGAGAAGGAAGAAGGGAAGGAGGGAGAGAAGGAAAAGATGGAGGGAGGGAGTAAGGAAAGATAGATTTCAATAGATGAAGACATAGACAGAGTCTGTGCTGGCATTTAGATGGTGTATACAAATGCACCAAGATAAAAGAAAACAAAACAAGATAAGGATGTTACAAATGATAGTTTGACTGAAAGAGAGCATAGAGTACTAGAAAAGGAATTTCATGAAATAAGACTGAAATAAGGTTGTAGACTGACTTCAATGCCACTCTAAGGACTCTCTGTTTTATTATACAGGCAAGAGGGAATCACTATAAGTTTTTGAAGGGCAATGGAGCCCATTAAGAACATCACTTTGACAGTCACATAAAGAATCAATTAGAGGACTGAAGTAGATGGAGTATATGGGAAGGACTAATTAGTAAATAGGGAGGCTGTCCTGGGAGGGAGATCATAAGATCATAAATTTAGAATTAGAAGAACCCACATGAACCATCTTGTCCAAGCCCTCCATTTTACAGATAAGTTGCTAGGGACCAGAGGGTTGAGGTGCTTTGTTCAATTTCCCATTAGTGAAATGAAGATTAAGACAACTCTGAGATACCACTACACACCTGTCAGATTGGCTAGAATGACAGGCAAAGATAATGTGGAATGTTGGAGGGCATGTAGGAAAACTGGGACACTGATACATTGTTGGTGGAATTGTGAATCCAGCCATTCTGGAGAGTGATTTGGAACTATGCTCAAAAAGTTATCAAACTGTGCATACCCTTTGATCCAGCAGTGCTACTACTGGGCTTATATCCCAAAGAGATCTTAAAGAAGGGAAAGGGAGCCATATGTGCAAGAATGTTTGTGGCAGCCCTCTTTGTAGTAGAAACTGAGTAGATGCCCATCAATTGGAGAATTGCTGAATAAATTGTGGTATATGAATGTTATGGAATATTATTGTCCTGTAAGAAACGACCAACAGGATGATTTCAGAAAGGCCTGGAGAGACTTACATGAACTGATGCTGAGTGAAATGAGCAGGGCCAGGAGATCATTATACACTTCAACAACAATACTATATGATGATCAAGTCTGATGAACGTGGCCCTCTTTAACAATGTGATGAACCAAATCAATTCTAATAGAACAATAATGAACTGAACCAGCTACACCCAGCGAAAGAACCACTAGATAGAATTCCCAATCCCTCTATTTTTGTCTGCCTGCATTTTGTATTTCCTTCACAGGTTAATTATGTCCTATTTCAAAGTCTGATTCTTCTTGTGCAGCAAAATAACTGTATGGATATGTATACATATATTGTATTTAACATATACTTTAACATATTTAACATGCATTGGTCAACCTGCCATCTGGGGGACAGGGTGGGGGAAAAGAGGGGAAAAATTGGAACAAAAGGTTTTGCAATTGTCAATGCTGAAAAATTACCAATGCATATATTTGGTAAATAAAAAGCTATAATAAAAAAATAAATAAATAAAAATTTCCCATTAGTATCAAGGAGACAAGCTGGGATGTGAACCAAATCTAACACATTTTGTAATGCTTTGCCCCAGAAGACAGAAATGGAGAAATGATATTCTGGGCCATGTCTGCCCTCTTCCTGAAGTGAGTTAGGGCAGTTCTTGAAATAAAAGCCAAGACATAGGAAGGAGAAGTGACATTATTAGGTGACTGACTGGATATGTGGGATGAAAGAATGTGAAGAATCAAAGAGGCATGGAGATTGTGAACCTGGGTGATTGCAAGGATAGTAGTGCCCTTGGGAATAACATGGAAGAAGTAAGTTTTGAGGGAAAGATAATGGAATGAAACCTATAATCTCTAGTGCTTCAGAGAGAATTCCTTTTGTCACACTCATAATAGAAAAAAAAGGGAACCAGAGCTCTTCTTCTCAGGGGCACCTGCTATAGGCCACAAGGAAATGATCCATGGCACAGGCAGATAAGCTGGGGAAACTGATCTATTCTCTAATATTTATAAAGTTCCAGGACCTGTAAAGCTGCTATTCTGGCTATTGGATCGCAGTTAAGTTATACATTCTTTGAGGGATAATGTTGGGCCTTCAAAGAGGGGACACTTGAGAGCTTCTACAATGGAGGAAAAGGCATGATTAATGAACTTTTAAGGGAAAAGGCTTCCTATGAGTGTATTGGTAAGAAGCCCCAAGATTGATTATTGTGGGGAGAGGAGTAGGAAAGTAAACCCTTTTCATATCCTCAGACTGGATGTTGATTATATAGTTCTTGGGGTTCCCCTTGAAATAAAGTAATTACATTCCCTTAAAGACTCAAATTAGTGGAGCACCACTTTGGAGACCATAGTATTGGGATGTTAGATGAAAGAAACCATAAAAAGTCACATAATATAATTTGCCTAATTTATAGAAAACAAAGTTGAAATGGAGAAGGGAAAATGTTTTGCTTATGATTACTAAAGAAACACAGGCTTGGAAATTAGGAGTATAGGGTTTTTGGTGACACTCAATTATAACTATAAAACCTGGCTTGGAAGCTTTTTAAAGTCAAAATTTCAGTAGATGGGTGGGATTTTCTTGGTGCTCGTTCTTCCTTATTTTATTACCTTTCTCTTCCAAGCATCTTCTCCATTTGGGGCGCTGCATGATTGTATGTACATTAGGTCCTAGGAAAATTGTGCAGAAGTATTGCCACATTTAGAGATTCCTTTACCACCTAGTTCATTCCTGAGGCAAGTGTAAACATGGCCACAGAAGCACTTCTCAGACTACCTCACTGATGTCCCTGCCAAGCTAACTCAGTGCTCCATCTCCTGTTCTGGCCTTAGGATTGGCTCAATACTAAGTGGTCTGGATGAAACACCTCATGCTGGCTGGCATGCCCATTCATTGCCAACAATAAAAATATATCTATATTTAAATATCCTTCGATAATTCTTAAGTTTTATTAGTACTTAAATATTTTGACATGTTTATTTCTCTAGGAATGATTATGGTAGTTTCACTGTTTTACTTGCAAAAAAGAAACTAAATCTCATCTTACAATAAACTCTCTGACAGATAGAATAAGGTATTATGTACTGTGCTTATCCCATTACTGAATATTCATATATTCAGGTGCAAAAGGAAGCAAGACCAGCAAACTTTTCTCCAAGAAGTTGATTTCTACCCTCTACACACACACACACACACACCATATTATATGTATGTTAGTTAACCATGATCAAAGCAATGTTTATTAGCATAGAAAAATATAGAACATAAGCTTCTAGAAGAATTCTTAAAGACAATTAGTCCATTTTGTTTTTCATTTAACAGATAACAAAACCCTAGAAAGGGAGAATGATCTGTCCTATGTCACAAAGATAGATAAAAATTGAAATTGAATCAAGGCCTTTTGACTTCTAGAATTTCACTAGAATCACTTCTTCTTTATCTAATTTAAGCCTCAAAAATAACAAAGAGAAAAAGAAGGGTGAAGAGAAGAAGAAGAAGAGGAAAAAGAAGAAGAAGGAAGAAGAAGTAGTAGTAGTACAAAGAAGAGGAGGAGAAGAAAGAAGAGGAAGAGGAAGAGGAGAAGGAGGAGAAAAAAAGAAGAAGGAAGAAGAAGTAGTAGTGGAAGGAAGGAGAGGAGAAGAAAAAAGCAAGAAGAGGAGGAGAAGAAGAAGGACAGGAGGAGGAGGAGGAGAGTAAGAAGAAGAAGGAAGAAGAAGTAGTAGTAGTGGAAGGAAGAAGAGGAGAAGAAAGAAGCAAGAAGAGGAGGAGGAGGAGGAGGAGAAGAAGAAGGACAGGAGGAGGAGGAGGAGAAGGAGGAGAGTAAGAAGAAGAAGGAAGAAGAAGTAGTAGTAGTGGAAGGAAGAAGAGGAGAAGAAAGAAGCAAGAAGAGGAGGAGGAGGAGGAGGAGAAGAAGAAGGACAGGGGGAGGAGGAGGAGGAGGAGAAGAAGAAGAAGAAGAAGAAGAAGAAGAAGAAGAAGAAGAAGAAGAAGAAGAAGAAGAAGAAGAAGAAGAAGAAGAAGAAGAAGAAGAAGAAGAAGAAGAAGAAGAAGAAGAAGAAGAAGAAGAAGAAGAAGAAGAAGAAGAAGAAGAAGAAGAAGAAGAAAGAAGACTATCAACTCTACAGAATCATTCTAGTATGATCCCCATTTTACAGATGAGGAAATAATCTCTAGGTTAATTAATTTGTCTAAAGTTGCATAGCTAGTAAATGGTGAAACCAAGACTGGTACTGAGGATTGTCTCCAATGTACTACAATATAATTGAATCCAGATTGTTGGATCTAAAACGAATTTTAAAAATCCAAATATAAGTAAGAATGAACCTTTGGAAAGATATCTATTTGAGGAGTTAGAGGAAAAAGAGTATAGGGAGAATTATGGAGGCAAGGCCTTCAGTTCTTTTCAAGGAGTTTCTACTCTACCTAGGAATAATTCTGATCATCATGAAGTTTGTATCTCATATTTTGGAAAGATGGCATCTAACACTGAGACTTGATTGACTGACTGATAAAAAGTGGTGATCCAAATAGATAATGTTCTTTTTAAAGCTTTACCTTAAGTTCCAAACCTTAACAGGTCAGTTAATTTCTCAGGCCTCAGGTTCATTCATTTATATTCATCCTGGCTAGCCCCATTGGATTGTTAGGTGCATTGTAAAGCAGTCTTGAAAGGTCCCTTGAAAAAAGATAAGTGTAATGAATTAAGATGAGCATGAAATTAAAAACAAACAAACAAACAAACAAACAAAAAACAAATTGGGCTTTATAAGATGTAGGCTCAAACAATATTGTTTGATCTTGGATAAGTCATAACACAAATATTTAGGGATGGTAGATATCCTAAAGATCATGCAACCCAAATACCCTAAATTTTCAGATGACAAAGCTGAGATCCAAAGAATTGAATTCCAAGGAAATATCTATTCTTCCCATGTTTAAGATTGATTTTTTTATATAGTAGTTTATTCCTGATATAATAGATTCCCTCTCTTCTTTATTGCTCCATTAAACAAAGAAAAACTGTTTTAGAAATGGACAAAACACAGCTGATAATGTAGATGACATTCCTTACTTTTAATTCTCCACCCCTTTATCAACAGGAGAAATGCATGTTTCACAATTTGTTTTCTAGAACCAAAAAAGTTTATGTAATTAATCATGTTAATTGCATTGTTTTCATTTACATTGTTTGATTCATTGTGTATACTCTTCATTTCACATTCATTCATCTGCCTTTTTAAAAAAATATCTAATAATTGTGGTTTTTACTGCACAGTAATATTACATTGCAGTCACATGAATTCTACTAGGTGGCATAGATAATGAGGTCTAGGGTTCAGGAATACCCGAATTCAAATCCCACCTCAGACTACTGAGTAACCCCGGGTAAGACACTTACCCTTGTAACAGCTCAGTTTTCTCACTTATAAAATGTTGATAGTAATATTACCTATCAATCCAAAATTGTTGTGAAGGCCTGGAACATAGTAGGTAATATTTGTTTCTTTCCTTTCTTTCATTTTAGACTACAATTAGTTCAGCCATTCCTTAATGGATAGGCATATACTTTTAGATTTTTGTCACCAAAATGAGTGCTATTATGATTATTTTGTAATAGGAGGGATTCCTTTCTCTGTCATTAATCAGTCAGTCAGTAAGGTTTTATTAAGCACTTATTATGTGCTAGGCACTATATCAAGCACTGATTTGATTTCCATGGCACATATTTCCAGTAGTGGAATTGCTGAAGCAAAGGGTCTGAGCAAATTAGTAATTTTTATTGAATAATTCTAAATTATTTTCCAGAATGGTTGGACTAATTTATAACTCCATCAAGTATATCTAATTATGCCATTATTCCTATAACCCTTTCAACATGGCAACATGAACTTTTTCCTTGTCCTGTCATTTTTGCAAGTTCAGTGGCAAACTCAAATTGCTGTGACTTAAAATACCTTAAAATTGTTGTAATTTAACATTTCATTATAAGTGATTTGAACTATTTATTCATGAGGCTATTGGTTATTTGTATTTCTTCATAGGAACATTGTTCATACTCTTTAGTGACACGTATATTAGAAAATATGATTGTAAAGATCTTTGTGATTTCTGCCTTTCAGACCTGTATCAAAGATATTTAATACAATGATTTTGTTCCCAATTGACAATTCCTCTTTTTATTCTAGATGCATTGATTTTGTTTATTCCATACTAAAATACTCAAAAGATCTATAATCTCATTTATTTGGATATTCCTTCCACTAACAGAAGCTGTGACCTATCCATGGATATTTACCTTGTGCATCTCCTGCCTGTGTTCTATCCAGACTTTTCCACAATAGTTAATAGATACTAGGCATACTTTTTTTTCTCCTAAAATCATGAACATTCTAGTGGAGCATTCAGGCTGTCTTTCTGTAGCCCCCTCTCCTTGCCATGTAACCAACCAATATAATTTTCCTATCACACATTTCCCTAATTATATATTTTATTCCTTCTTTGTTCTTCTGTACACTTGGATGGAATCTACTGTCACCCACCATGTACCTTTCTATGGCTCTTTGTGTGATATTCCTTTTCAATTATCTGGAAACTATTGTGTTTTATGTTTCAAAACTATATAGCATAAGTAGGACATTAACTCTGAAAAAAATTTTGTTTTTGTTTTTGTTTTTGCTTCTAGGAGAGAAGTTTGAAGGTCAGTAAAATGATTTTACAATTTCCTAAAATTCCATTCTTCCGATTCTTCAGGTAGAAGCTTTAAAAAATGTAATCAAATGGCCTACTTTATCTTTAATTGTCACCTACCAGTACTTAGTTAAGAATTCTTCCTCTAAATTTGTAACTTAGAGATATCACTTTTCAGTCCTGTCTAATATTCTGATGATCTGACTGTTTATATTTAGGTCACACATACAATTTTAACTTATTGTAGCATATAGTATAAGATTCTGATCTAAACCTAATTTTTGTCAAACAGCTTTTCATTTCTCTTCCAAGTAGTTCTTGTTAAGCAAGGATTCTTTATTATAGAGGTATCTGTGTTTGCATTTATCAAACCATGGGATAGTTCTTGATTTGATTCTAGATCTTATTTTTCTCATCTATCAACAGTAAGTTACTTTGTTCTTTTTAATCTAGTAACAAAATAGTTTATATTAAATAGAAACCAACCCACTGAATCCATTACACAAGGATCCCTGTGGCTACATGTTGATTTAGTTTTAAAATGTAATGCTGATCTATGCTTTATTATGTTCTCATTTATTTTGTTAAATATTTCCCAATTATATTTTAATCTGACTCAGGTTAGCACTCACTCAGGTCATATGAGCTGCATGTTTAATACATTTCATTCAAGTGATTATGGCTTTATAATATAGTTAGAAATCTGGCAATGTTGGACTACTGTATTACCATTTTTTTTCACTACTTTCCTTTAAATTCTAGTTCTTTTATTTCCACAATAAATTTTACTATTTATTTCAGCTCTATTAAAAATCCCCCTGCTGGTTTGATTGTTGTTTGTTTTAATTGTTTCAGTTGTGTCCAAATTCTTCATGACTGTTTTGAGGGTTTTCTTGGCAAAGGTAAATGGAATGGTTTGCCATTCTTTCTCCAACTTATTTTACAGATGAGGAAATTGAGGGCAGACAGGCTCAAATTATTTGCCCACAGTCACACTGCTAGTAAGTGTCTGGGTTGAATTTGAACTCAGATCTTCCTGACTCTAGCCAAGACACTTCATCCAGATCTTCCTGACTCTAGCCAAGACACTTCATGTGCAGCTACCTGTTTAAGTGACATGGTGCCAAGTCAATAAATGAATTTAGATATCACTGTTTTATTATAATTTCTATCATATTATTATGTTAATACTATATTCATATCAGCCATGAACAATAAATATCTCTATAATTGTTTAGGTTTTCCTTTATTTCAGGAAAGTATGTCTTATTTACCTAAGTTCTGTATTTATCTTGATAGGATAACATTCAAATATTTTATTTTTTGTAATCATTATATATTTGTTTTGAACAGAGCTTCTCTTTTTGTTTCTTTCTTTGGGGTTTTCTTAGGAATATAAAGGCAGGGTGATGATTTCTATAAGAGTGACATATTTTAAGTGACCAAGTCCGGTTTTCAGGGATGAACTAAAACCTGTAAGTAAGAAAAAACTAGAGAAGCTACAGAGCAGGAATATTTGCATTGGAATCTTGTCTCTCAGTACCTACCTTTTGGTGAGAGGCTTTAAAGCAGTAGGTTCCCAAATTCCTCTGTGAGGCTGTTTCTTCTTCTGTAGCATGCACTGTGGATTGGGGGAGGATTTCAGAGGAACAAGTGCTAGATGAGTCTGGGTTGTGGATCTAGTATAGGCTGATAATACTACTTGGGAATGACCAGGGTTACGTTTATTTAATTTTACAATAACTCTTGGTTCCTTGCAAGTTGTGAAATTCCTCTTCTCATATGAATTTAAAGAGCAGATGGCAAAAATGTGGGGTGTTCATCATTACAACCCCAGGTGCATGGAAAATATTTGCTTCCTGCCCTTTTGCTCTGAGAGAGGGAGAGAAATGGCAAATAACATAAAAAGGCCATTGGGTTTGAGCAGGTTAAGTTGTTCTTATAAAGGTTTATTGTTATCAACTGTGTGTGATGTCAATTTCCTCTGTCAGACATTAGGAGCAGACCTCAATCATTACTTTGTTAATTTCTCCTGTGAAAAGGTCTGACATCTAGGCATTCGGAGTATTATCTATGGGGGAACATCCTAACAAAATCAAGCAGGAAAGTCCAGGAAATGCAACTCTGGACCAGAGCCACTGGGGAAGAGTAGAAGTTAATCTGACCAGGGAAATCTGACAGCAAATTAATTTGTATTCGTTTAGAAAGTCTGAATGTCTCTTTGAGTGACTGCCATTTCTGGCTCCCAAGTCCGTAGCCATTGCTGCTGGCATCTAGGGGAAGACCAGTTTGTCATGATGAAGATTCCTTTGGGATCAATGATTTTAGGGTGGAGTTAAGTGAAGGTGGAAGAAAGCCATTTTAACTAAGCAGATAAAAGATGGGAATATCAGAGGCAGACAGACCCCTCTAGAGGCTGCATCATGTGATTTTGAATTCAAATCACAATTCTACTATTTACTGTTTGTTGGATCCTGGGAAAGCTCTGTTTCTGGCATTTTCTCCAATTATCCCTCCTCTGCTCTGACTACTGAACTCCCAAGTTTTCTTTAAATCACAACTAAAACCCCATTTTCTACATGAAGCATTCTTCAAACCTCTTAATTTCAGTGCCTTCTTTTGTAATTTTCTATTAATCCTATACGTGTTTATATATACTTGTTTGTGTGCTGTCTCTCTCATCAGAATATAAACTCTTTGAGGACAGGAACTCTCTTACTTTTTTTGTAACCCCAGTAGTTGGCACCTAGTAGGCTTTTAATAAATATTTATTGAATTAAAATGGTTTCTCTAGATCTTAATTTCCTTTTCTCTTTCAGCTCTAATTCTATGATCCTTTAGAGCCAGTGGTTTCCTCATATCTCTTCTTATTCTTGATCCTTAAAAAAGCCCTATGAAGGAGGTAAGGCATGTATTAGATTAGAGCTAGAAACCGAACTGCTAATTTCATTGCTATAAAGAACTTCCAGATAGAGAAATTCTTTCTACCAATTCAGGTCAATACCCTCTCTACAATTTGTAGTTTTAGAGAATTGCCTAGAGAACTGAGAAGCTAAATCATTTGCCCCAGTACATATCCAGAGGTTTCTTGATTTTGAGGCTAGTTTTTCCTCCGCTATACAAAACTGAACTCCGAACATTCACATTTTCCTTATTTTTACAGATGAGGAAACTGAGGTCCACCAAGGCAAAATAACTTGCTCCAAATCACAAAGCAAGTAAGTGAAAGAGGCAAAACCATAGCTTAAATATATATTTTTTAAAAAAATTGATCATTTTATTTTTGTCAAGCTAAGTCTCCCTGGATCAAAATGAAGACAGTGTTGATAATGCTGAGGGAGCAGCAGTCAGTTATTTTTTTTTTTAAATCTATCGACATTCAATAATTCATTTCCTAGAGAATAGTTCTCTCTCTCCCCCTGTGTGTCAGCTCAATAGTTAGGAAAGTAGGGCCATACATAAAGCAGGGAGCTCAATACATTTTTTTTTAAAGGAACATAGACTTTCAGGGCCAGAAGAAACCTAAGAAAGCATCGAATGTAAGCCCTTCCTTGTATCTGCCAAACAGAAGCCTAAAAAGGTTAAACAGGTTTCCCAGATTTACAAATCAAGATGGGGGGCAGCTGACAGAGGATAGTGCAAAAGACCCCAGACTAAAATCAGAAAATATGTGTTTGAAGCCATGTTCTTTTGCTAATTATCTATGTGGTCTTGAATAGATTATTCACTCCATCTCCTATTCCCTCATTAGTAAAATAGGGGGGGATAATTCCCAACCCTGCTTATATCTTCTAGCTATTTTGGAGATCCAGAGAGTAATATTGGTACATAAGTGTTACAAGGGGGCAACTAGTGTTCAATGGATAAAGCCTGAAGTTGGGAAGACCTGATTTCAAATCCAGTCTCAGATATTATGATCTGTGTGATCCTGGGTAACTCACAACTAACAAATTTGCCTCAGTTTCCTCAACCGTAAAACAAGCTGGAGAAGGAAATAACAGAGTATTCTAGTATCTTTCCTAAGAAAATGTGGACATGACTGAAATGACTGAACAATAATAAAATTAAAATGTATAAGACATCCTTTCTTACAACTAGGAACCTGGTGCCAATATGAATTTCTTGATTTGTTATTTGTGATCTTCTTTCACACACTTCCATTCAATCAAAATGACCATCTTGCTGTTGCTTCCACATGATATTTTATCTACCATTTCCCACACCTCATTAATAAAGGTATCATCAACTGGGAATATTGGAAAAGAGCTAGAACTCAGCTCGGACACCATTTGATACAGATTTTTTTTTTTTCAATAACCCCACTTGATGGTACCTACCTCTTCAAATTGCTTTATATTTATCTTATATAAACATAATTTCATCCTATAAAAAATGTAAGCTCCTTACAGGGCAGGGACTATTTGATTTTTTTATTTCTTCTCCCCAGTATCTAAATATAGTACTTGGCACATAATAAGTGTGTTTAATTAATATTTGTTAGTATTTAGTAAGTGTTTTGCAAATAGTAATATGTTTTTCAATTGTACTTAGATTATTAATAATAGAAGTTCACTTAATGTGATGATTTATGGTTTACAAAGCACTTTTTGTCAAAATTCTATTCTATCCTCATAATAACCTTATCAGATAGGCAATAGAAATAAGCATATTTGAGGGAAGGAAGCTGATAAGATGATGCTCTTTCAGAGAAGGAAGGGAGACAAGATAGTGAATTGCCTTGAGTATAAGCCATATAAAGAATGGTTTGAAAGAACTGGAAATGTTTAGAGAAGGCTCAGTGAGATATAACAGTCTTCAAATATTTAAAAGGCTATTAAGATATAGAGGGATTATCTTTGTTTTACTTGCCTCTGGATAGCAGAATGAGGAGCAATGAATAGAAGTTGCAAAAAGACAAATTTAAACATGGTATAAGGAAAAATGTTTTAGTACCTAAAAGTAATTAATAATAGAATAAGGACAGCAAGGTGATCCAGTGGATAGAGCAATGGGCCTGGAATCAGGAACACTGAGTTACAATCTGGCCTCAGACACTTACTAGCTGTGTGACCATAAACAGATCACTTAATCCTGTTTGCCTCAGTTTCCTTACCTGCCAAATGAAGAAGGAAATGACAAACTACTCTAGTATCTTTGCCAAGAAAGTCCCATATGGGGTCATGAAGAGTCAAACACAACCGAAAAGGACTTAACACCAACAACAGTAAAATGGCCTTAAAACAAAGACTGGATGGGAGTTTACTGACTATAGTCTAGTGTGGGTTCTTTGTTGGGTATAAAGTAAATTATATGACTGCTAAGGTCCCTCCCATTTCTGAATTTTGATTCTATGAAGTATCTTTATCATCTTTTTACAAAGTAACCATTCAACATTGATTGGACCTTTACTATATGCTAGGCTCTTTGCCCAGTGGTGATCTAAATAAAGGCAAAAAAGAAGTCCTTCCCCTCAAGGAGCTTACAATCCAATGAGGTGAGACAACAGGCGAACAACTGTGCCCAAATAAGATATACACAGATTAAATTGGAAACCATCCCAGAAGGAAGATATTGGCATTCAGGAAGATCAGGAAACCTTCTAGAAGGTAGGATTTTAGTCAAGACTTGAAAAAACAACTGGGGTTTTAAGAGTTGGGAATAAGAAGGGAGGGTATTCCAGGAATAGAGTACAAAGGTCTTGTAAAAAGTGCAGCAAGGAATCCAGGGTCACTGGATAGCAGGGTACATGAAGGGGAGTAAAGTAAAACAAAACTAAAAATATAGAAAAGGAATAAATTATGAAGGGTTTTAAAAGCCAGTATGGGCATTTAGATTTGATCCTGTAGGCTGGGGGAAACATTGGAGTTTACAGAGTGAGAGGGAGGGTGATGAGGTCACATAGTGTTTTAAGAGACTCACTAAAGCTAGAAGGATGATGGGCTGGGAAGGAAGGGATATCAACTAGAAAACTTATTGCACTGGGAAAGAAGGGATATCAACTAGAAAACTTATTGCACTAGTCCAGACATGAGGTAAAGGGTTTGCACCAAAGTGGTGATAGAGTCAGAGGAGAGAAGAAAGGGTGTGTGTGTGTGTGTGTGTGTGTGTGTGTAGGCAAGTGTACCTTAGATTAAAACCCATTTCCTTTCTCCATGCTCAGCACTCTACCCCTCAACAACAGGACCCTTCAAAGATAGGAACAATGTAATAGGTAGGGAAGATCAGGGAGGTCTGGTTCCTTTTGTAGGCCAAAATAATAATGCAAGAATTAGCTGATTAAATAGTTGAATTTTGGAGTACATATGGTACTCCCTCTGCTGCCTTATTTTTGCTTATGCTTCTTGTATTAAACATTAAACAAATAAGAACAATGCAAAAACACCCTAGAAAACTGTGGTGGAGAAGAGGAGAAGATGGGGAGAATGTTGGGGGCACTAGACCTGGCAAAAAAAATAAAAGAGTCCCATGACAAGACAATAGGAGAGTCAGTCCTGGAGATCTGTGTGGGAGAAGCAAAGTGGATGAAAATCGAGAATTTTCCAGGGGGTCTACACCAGCAGGAGGCCCTGTGTCTCCACAAAGGCAATGAAGCAAAGTCTATTTTTAAAATTACTCCTCTCCAAGTGTGGAAGTTGACTGGCTGGCTTCACATCTCTGTGGAAAGGGTGAAAGTGATGACAGGACTGAGGAAGTGCGCTTCTCACTCTGTATCTCCAAGCACGTTTTCCCTGGAAACTAACTCTGGGAGCTAACTCATGCCTTGTCACACTTTCATCTTGAAGCTCAAGCAGATACCTCCCACACAATTGTCCTGAACTCACTCAAATGATCATAAACTTAAAGCAGAGAAAATGTAGGAATCAGGTAGCAATCCAAAAGAATTCACCTTCTTACCTGAGACCAATTCTTCGGACAATCATCACAACATTTGTGGAAGGTGCCCATTTGGCACAAAGCATTGTAAGAGGCATTGGGAATGAAAGAACAAAAACAAAACAAAACAAAACAAAACAAAACAAAACAAAACAAAACAAAACAAAAACAAAACAAAACAAAACAAAACAAAACAAAACAGCAAAAAGAAATAGTGTCTGATCTCAAAGAGATTACTTTCCTCTGAGGACATAAAACAATTTCACAGACAAGTGAATACAAATTGCCAGCATGAGAACAATTTGTTTTTTAGAAATGTAATGGAATTATATTATACCCTAAAGAAATGAGAATATGATGGATTCAGAGAAATATGGTGAGATTTGCATGAACTGATGCTAGGTTAAGAAAGCAGAACCAGAAGACAATTTCCATGATGACCACAATGATGATGTGAGGAGAAACAATTTTGAAAGACATCATAACTTTGACCAGTGCCATAACCAATCAGGACTTCAAAAGACTGAACAAGAAATTTTTTTATTTCTTTTTAAAAAATAATTATAATTTTTATTGACAATACATATGCATGGGTAATTTTTTACAATATCATCCCTTGCACTCATTTTTGTTCCGATTTTTCCCTTCCCTCCCTCCACCTCCTCCCCTAGATGGCGAGCAGTCTTATACATGTTAAAAATGTTGTAGTATATCCTACATACAATATATGTGTGCAGAACTGAATAGTTCTCTTGTTGCACAGGAAGAATTGGATTTAGAAGGTAAAAATAACCTGGGGGGGGGGGCAGAATAAGACTGCAAACAGTTCACATTCATTTCCCAGTGTTCTTTTTCTAGGTGTGGCTGATTCTGTTCATCATTGATCAATTGGAACTGAATTAGATCTTCTCTTTGTTGAAGATATCCACTTCCATCAGAATACATCCTCATACAATATTGCTGTTGAAGTGTATCATGATGTCCTGGTTTTACTTAGCATCAGTTCATGTAAATCTTTCCAAGTCTCTCTGTATTCTTCCTGCTGGTCATTTCTTACAGAAATTCCATAACATTCATATACCACAATTTACCCAACCATTCTCCAATTTATGGGCATCCATTCATTTTCCATTTTCTAGCCACCACAAAAAGGACTGCCACAAACATTTTGGCACATACAGATCCCTTTCCCTTCTTTAGTATCTCTTTGGGATATAAGCCCAGTCAGTAACACTGCTGGATCAAAGGGCATGCACTATTTGATAACTTTTTGGGCATAATTCCAGATTGCTCTCCAGAATGGTTGGATTCATTCACAACTCCACCAACAATGCATCAGTATCCCAGTTTTCCCGCATTCCCCTCCAGCATTATTTTTTTCCTGTCATCTTAGCCAACCTGACAGGTGTGTAGTGGTATCTCAGAGTTGTCTTAATTTGCATTTCTCTGATCAATAGGGATTTGGAACACTCTTTCATATGAGTAGAGATAGTTTCAATTTTATAATCTGAAAATTGTTCATATTCTTTGACCATTTATCAATTGGAGAATGGCTTGATTTCTTATAAATTAGAGTCAATTCTCTACATATTTTGGAAATGAGGCCTTTATTAGAACCTTTAATTGTAAAAACATTTTCCCAGTTTGTTACTTCTCTTCTAATTTTGTTTGCATTAGTTTTGTTTGTACAAAGGCTTTTTAATTTGATGTCATCAAAATTTTCTATTTTGTGATCAATAATGATATCTTGTTCTTTGGTCACAAATTCCTTCCTCCTCCACAAGTCTGAGAGGTAAACTATCCTATGTTCCTCTAATTTATTTATGATCTCGTTCTTTATGCCTAAATCATGGATCCATTTTGATCTTATCTTGGTATATGGTGTTAAGTGTGGGTCCTTGCCAATATTTTTTTTATTTCTTGGTAAAAGAGGTGATGGGCTAAAGAGAAGAACCAGATTTGCTGCCAATGTGTTGGTTTGCTTTGCTCAAATATACATATTTCTTGTAAGGGAGGGCTTCCTCTCACAGAGGAAGTGGCTTGGGAACAATGGAAGGAAGAAAGGAAAAAAGGAGGTGAATTATGCAATCGTGGAAACAAAGAACATTAATAAATAATGTGTTGCTTTCTATTAAGTATACAGATACATGTACACAATATACACATGTATATAAATGCATATAAATATATAATATACATAATTTGTACAATAATTACAATAAGTAAGCATTTATTGAGCATCTAAGATGTGTCAAATAACATGTTTAGCAATGAGGGGACATAGTACTTGCAAGCAATAGGACATACAACTTGCAAACATATACATATATATAGGATTATTGTAGGTTCAGTTTCAGATATCACAATGAAGCAAAATTTTTGGTTTCTCAGAATACATGGGGATTATGTTTATACTATGTTGTTGTATATTAGTGGATAATAGTATCATGTTTAATAAAAACAATGTATATGCCTTAATTTTTAAAAAATGTTTCATTGCATTTAAAAGGACTGTATATATTTAACCTATGTCAGATTACTTGCTGTCTTGGGGATGGGTGAACTATGGAGGGAGGGAGAAAAATTTAAGTCACAAAATTTTACAAAAATTAATTTTGAAAAGTATTTTTTATGTATTTGGAAAAATAAAATACTGTTGAAAATATTTTATTGCTAAAAATGCTAAGTCTTTAGTGACTTTTTTTTTGATGGTAGGTCGTCTTGCCTTGATGTTACTGTTGGCTGTTGCCTGATCAGGATAGTGGTTGTTGAAGGTTGCAGTGGCTATGGCAATTTCTTAGAGTAAGACAATAATGAAGTTTGCCTCATTGATTAAGTCTTTCTTTCATTTGAACACTTAGAGGCTACTGTAGAGTTATTAATTGCTCTAATTTCAATATTGTTGGGGCTCAGGGGATTAGGGAGGCCTGAGGAGAAGGAGAGAGAGAGATGGGGAAGGGCTGGTTAGTAGAGCATTCAAAACTCATCCATTTATCAATTAAATTGATATCTTATATAGGCACAGTTCATGGTGCCCCAAAATAATTACAATTGTAACATCAAAGGTCACTGATCACAGGTGACCTTAACAGATATAATAATAATGGAAAAGTTTGAAATGTTGAAAGAATTACCAAAATGTGACACAGACACAGTGTGAACACATGTTGTTGGACAAATGGTGCCAATAGATTTGCTCCACACAGGGATGCTACCAGCCTTCAATTTGTAGAGAGCATCATGTGAGTAAAGCACAATAAAATGAGGTCTGCCTGTACAAAGATAAATAGAAAATAATTAACAGAGGGAAGATACTGGAATTAAGAGAGGTTGGGAAAGGCTTCCTATAAAAGAGAGCATTTTAGTTGGGAGTTAAAGGAAGGCAGAGAAGTCAGGAAGCAGAGTTGAGAAGAAGAACTTTGCAGGTGTCCTAGAAAAGAATGTCCAGTGCAGAGAGATGGATTATCTTGTTCAAGGAACAGTCAGTATCCCAGTATCAATAAATCAAACAGTACGTGTTATAGAGTAAACTGTCAGAAGACTAGGGAATTAGGAGAAGGATAGGTGATGAAAGGATTTGAATGCTAAGCAGAATATTTCATATTTGTTCTTGGAGATTATGGGGAGCCACTTGATTTTTATTGACTGGGGAGCTGGGGGTTGGTTAGTGACATGGTGGGACCTGTGCATTAGATTACATTTTGGTGGCTGAATGGAGGATAGATTGAAATGAGAAGGTGCTTGAGGTAGGTAGTCCCACTAGCAAGTTATTTCAATAATCCAGGTGTGAGGTAATGAGGTCCTACACTAAAGTCATGATAGTATCAGAGGAGGAAGAACAGGTTTTGAAGAGATACTGCAAAGGTGAAATTAAGAGGCATTGCCAACAGATTGAACATGGGGTAGCAGTGAGGAGAAAGAGTAAAGGATCCAAGATGATTTCTAAGTAGACAACACATACTATATTTTAAAAATATATACAGCAGAAATTCATATTTTCTTGTGTATTTCTTTTCCCCGTACATCTTAATGTTTTAGATATCTGTTACTACTGAAGTCGGGATAAAGAAAAAGAAAAAAATAATAATACAAGACACTTTCAAGAAAGAGAGGTCATTAATACCTGGAGTGAACAAAAAAAAGTGCCTCTATTACAAAAAAGTTATCTATGGATTCCATAGGCTGGAGGTAAGGATGGAGTGAATTCCAGATGTGAAAGAACAGTTGTGCAAAGATTTTAGTCTAATGAGCCAGCATTGTTCTGATTTGTAAGTTTAATTTGTTTTAAAATTGAATAAAATGTTAGCAAAGACCTGTTTTTATCTAGTTATAGGTCATTGAATCAAGGCTTAAAGTTCATTCAGGGCCAACCCTTTTGTTTCATGGAGAAAAGAACTGAATTAAAGAGAAGTAAACAGATTTGGTAAAGATCAAATTGTCATTTCCTGGAAAAGCTAGGATTTCTTCTTGACTCCTAGTCCTGTATTCTTTTCACTACATATTATCATCAATATGCACATGTTTTAAAAACTGGACTTCTGAAATTGGGACCATTTTCTCCCCTTTGTAAGATACTTTATTGGTATCAGAATGTTTTTTCTTTCTGAAATTACTCATAAAGACTATCCATAATGGGCATTGGATTCCCTTTGATAGGAGAACCCACAGTGAGAAAATAATGGCTCATTAGAATATTAAACAATATTTAATAATAATAATATCCAGCTTTCTGAGAGTATCAAACAGCAAATGTAACTAGTACACAGCATCCAAAATAATAAAACAATCTAATGTACAAGTAGATTATCTGACTTCATAGAATCTGCAAAAGGGATGCATGCAATGAGCATGTTTGTGCAAGTGCACTTTTCCTCATCTACTTCTTAGCTTTCTTGGGTCACTCAGACCTAGCCAGGGGCTCTGACCAAAACTGGTTTCCCTTGCACAACTACTATCAACCACCCAAGAACCAAAAGTAAGGAAACAAGACCCTCAAAGAGCAGTAGATGAATAGGGAATATAGGGAATATACTCTGAATCTTTTGACCACTAAACTGGTTTGCAAACTGTTGCTAAATTATGTTTCTATGTTGGGCTGAAAGGTCCTGTCTTTGTTCCTTGAAATTTCAGATCCACTTAGAGGAGCTCAAAACTATTATCACTTCAGTTCATGTATTAAATTTTGTTAACTTACCAAACCCATGCTCACTTGAATTTTTTTTGGTCATCCACCATTTTGTTCTAAAATGTTAGTTTTATGGCTAACATAAGTTCACTTTTTCATTATTATGGTATTTATAGTTCTAAAGGATCTTTGAGATCATTCAGTACAACAAGGGGTGTGCTGAAGCTAGTTCCTATGGGCATGGAAAAGCTAATTGTTAAATTTTCAAAGTGAGCATTTATACGTTAAAAAGTGGGAAATATTACAAAATCAGGGTAAAATGTTTTGTTGATTGTTCAGATTTAAGAAAGTGATGGAGATCCCAGGCAATCCCAAAAAACTATAGATGGAAAATGTCATTTGCATCCAGAGAAAGAACTATGAAGACTAAATGTAAATCAACACCTGCTATGTTCACTTTAGTTTTCTTTTCCTTACTTTTTTTTTAATTTTGTGGCTTTTCCTTTTTGTTCTGATTTTTCTTTCCCAAAATGATTCATAAAGAAATGTGTATTTCAGTAACAACAAGATTATACAATGATCAATTCTAATGGTCATGGCTCTCTTCAACAATGAGATGATTCAAATGAGTTCCAATTGTTTAGTCATGAAGACAGCCATCTACACCCAGAAAGAGGACTGTGGGAACTGAATGTGGTTCACAACATAACACTCTCATTCTTTTTGTTGTTGTTTGCTTGAATTTTATTTTGCTTCTCTTTCTTTTTTTATTGTTTTGATTTGATTTTTCTTGTGCAGCATGATAATTTTACAAATATATATATATACATATGTTGGATTTAACATATATTTCTACCATGTTTAACATATATTGGACTACTTGCCATCTAGGAGAGGGTGTGGGAGAAGGAGGGGGGAAATTAGAACACAAGATTTTGCAAGGGTTAATGTTGAAGAATTGTCCATGCATATGTTTTGAAAAATAAAAAGCTTTAATAAAGGAAAAAAAGAAATGATGTATTTAAATATTAATGTAAATGTATAATCAGAAAAAAAATTTTAAAAGCAAGTGATGGAGAAAATATTGTTAATGAAAATAAAACTTTAAAGTGTGGTATATTTACTTAATTTTCCCCAGAGATATCATTGTTCAATATTTTCTTTACACCATTGAGTATAGCCCACTTACTTTGTAGATAAGAAAATAGACATCCATTAAGATTATGACTTGTCCTAGAACATATAGCCAGTTATATAGCTAAGCATTCAACTTCACACTGGCCTTTACCTTTATCATTCTTTGCTCCCTTGTTTTTTCCTTCTTTACCAAATTCTCACCATTACTTACCTCTACTATCAGCTTTCTTCAAGAGTTGTTTAGCAAATTCTTAACCTGAGATCCAAAGGCTTCATTTTTGGAATTCAGATTTTTTTGGAGGAATGCAGAGTCCAAATCCAGGTAAGAACAGTTTCCAGTGGCTGATAAGAGGTTATGGAAGGAGTACCATATAGTTGTACATGCAGCTAGGTGAGTGCAATAGTGCACAGAGCACCAGGTGTGGAGTCAAGAAGACTCATCTTCCTGTGTTCAAATGTGGTCTCAAACACTTACTAGACGTGTGACCCCAGTCAAATCATTTAATCCCATTTGCCTCAGTATCCTCATCTGTAAAATGTGCTGGAGAAGGGAACAGCAAACTATTCCAGTATCTTTACCAAGAAAACTCTAAATGAGGTCACAATAAATCAGGCACATTTGAACAATACCACATAGTAGAAAGAATAATAGATTTGGAGTCAAAAGTCTTGGATTCAAATTAAGAGCTGGTCAGTTTGTGACCTTGGGCAATCATTCAGCCTTTCTGACAGTTTGGAAGTAAATGATTACCAAATTTTCCTCCAGTTCCTCATCTCTGATTTTATGATTCTAATTAAAACAGATCCTGGAGGAAGCATGGGAATCTTTACCTAGACAGGAGAATGAAAATTTCAAAGGTAAGAGGCTTGGTTTTATTGTATAAATAGAAAGTGAGAATTATTCATGAGGGGCTTCTACAAGTTATGTTGATTTTTAAAATATTTCTCTAATTGATGAGTAAGGCTTTGATAAATTGCTGTTGAACTAGGAGCATCTGATAATGAGGAATTCTGTCTTGTTCCCAGCTGACAGATGTTTATTTGACTTAATGGGGTAAAGGTTCCAAAGGGAAAGTTGTTTCTTTCTTATTGAACTCTCTGTACTCCGAGTAGAGTGGGTAAAAAAAAAATACCTTCTAAGTTTGTGTGGTTGTTGTAGCTTTTAAACTGTAACGATGAGATTACCACAAAAGTTCAATAGTCATTGAGAGACCTTTTCACCAGAAACTCCTGCTTGGATGCCAGCACACTTAACAAGGAATAAAGATGGATTGATTTCAGACAGGATTTCAAATTTGGGAGGAACCTTAGCGATCATCCTAACTCAAATTTCTTCATTTTACAGTTGGGGAAACTGAGAAATGAATTGACACCCTAGGCTAGGGAGCTGTTTGATGTCAAAACAAAAAGTGTGAGTATTGGGGAAAGGAGATAGCACAGAATTAGAAGTCAGAAGACAAAGATTTGAATTCTGCCTAGACTGCTGACCCTTTGTGTGACCTTGGAAAGTAAATTGACCACTCTGGCCCTTGTCTCACTCATCCTTGAAAAAGTGAGGGAATTGGGTCAGACAATTTCCAGCTTTTTTCCAACTTTAAGTCTATGATCTTATTAACTTAGCAGGCTTTCTGACTTCCACAAAGGGATAAAACAGAGCTGGCTTCAGCTGATTTGTAAAAGCTAGCTGATAGTTAAATTTTCAGTGTGAACATTTGTGTCTTGGAAATCAGTAAATTGGGACTGAATTAATTATTTTATTGATTTTCTAGAATTAAGAAAATGATAGAGAAAATTTGGTAATGAATAATAATTTAAAGATGTGTTGTGCCAGCATGGGGCCCCTGAGAAAGCCTATTATTAAACATTTTTTGACACATTCTTGATTCCACAACTTTTTTCCCATCCAAGGAAATGCACTACAGTTTTGTGGTATGGTGTAGGAGACAAGGAACTAATGTAGAAACCAGGAAGATCTAGGTTGGGACCTCAACTCTGATACATCATGGTAGTGTCCATATCCTGGGAAAATCATTTAATTTCTCAGGCTCTAGACAATTCTCTAGGATTGCAAATTTTGAGAAAGTACAGACCTTCATTTGATGTAAGAAACATCCTTATCTAGGAATTCCCTACATAATCAAATACTGCAACTAGTCTCTTTTCCTTAAATGAAGAAAGATCAGATACCCTTAAAATGCCCACAGAGTGAGTCACCTTGAATGGTCTTTAATCACTGAATGCAGGGTCAGGAATGAGGCACTAATCCTCAACATTCTAAGGTTGCTAGGGCCAAGCAGATAGAATACTGAGCTGAGTCTGAATCAAGTCTCAGACACTTACCAGTTCTGTGACCCTCTGCCTCAGTTTCCTCACCTGTAAAATGGAAGTAATAATATCACCTATCTCTCATTGTTATTATAAAGATGCAATGAGATAAATCATGTAAAGATCTTAACTTGTAAGTAAACTGGAAGATGTTATCATTGCCATCATTTTTAATATTTTTATTTATTATTATTATTATTGTTTATATTAATTTAATATATTTGTATTTTTAATTTATTTAATATTTTTGTTATTTTAAAACTATTTTTATTAATTTTTATTATTGTATATATGTAACTGATAATAGATAACATTTCCATAGTACCTACTATGCTCCAGGAAGTGTGCTAAGTGCTTTGCAATTATCTCATATCTGAGAAGTGAATACTTCTTATTTTACAGATGAGGAAAAGTAGACAAACTGAAGTTATCATCATTATCATCATCATTTGCCATTATGCATTATCTTTCTTTTTTTTTTTTCTTTTAAGTTACGGCTTAACTTAGATCATTTTATTTAAATATTGATTTCTTTTTCTTTTTCTTTTTTTTTTTTTTTACAATTTAATAGTATTTTATTTTTGCAATTACATGTAAAGAAAGTTTTCAACATTCATTTTTATAAGATTTTAAGTTACAAATTTTTATCCCTCCTTCCCTTATTTCTCCCTCCCAAAGATAGCAAGCAATCTGGCATAGATTATACATGTATAATCATTGTAAACATATTTCTATATTGGTCATTTAACATTGATTTCATAAAACAAATTATTTGACATTTTAATATTTAAAAAGTAATACAGTTGATTATGAATTATATTTCAATAATATCCCTCTATCAGGGAGGCTATGTCCAAGGAATGAGAATTTCTCCAGAGATCTCCAGAACCTCAAGTTAAAAGGATGACGCAAGGTATAAAGAAATGCATAAATATAAGTATTGTGGAAATAACATAGTTATTTTTTAACATAGACTGGATTGCTTGTTGTCTAAGGAAGAGAGGTGAAGGAAAGGGAGGAAGAAAAACTTGGACCAGAGTTTTGCAGGGGTGAATGTTAAAAACTATCTTTATGTGGATTTTGAAAATTAAAAACTAGTTATTAAATTTCTTTTTAAATGTACCTCTGAATTAGAATGTTCTCCCAAGATGCTCTATTCTACAATCCCTTTTCCAAAATTCTGTGCATCTACCTCTATTTCTGCAGCAATAGTGGCAGAAAGGGAACCAGGGATACTAAGAATAACACCATTTTTAGACTCTCGATAAACCTTAACTGGGCTATTAAACGTGAGAGCCTCATCCACTGATCTATGAGGGGGCATATTACTGGAAAAGCTGAACCACATCCATCCTGACAATCTCAGAATGAACAAAATTGGAAGAAAGAAGGAATGTGCAGGTAAATGGAAGGATGGCTCCCAGGTTCTCCTTGGAGAGGGCAAAGAAGGGAGCTGGTTTTATCACATGCCAAAAGGCAACAAGAAGCATTATTTAATGAGCCATTTAAGTTTCTTCTGCTGCAGTGCTCATGACAAATATTGGAGAAAGCCACCATGAAAGTAATTACAGCTTGGGTACCAACATCAGCTGCTGAGGATGAAGGAGCTAGGTGCTGGGTTCTGCATGGATTTGGGCCTAGGTTTTGGAGCATCAGAGTGATGGCGGTATTAGAATTCCAAGAGGCAAAGATAGCTCCTGGAGCTATCCAGGCCTTTCCTTAGCCTCTGGGTGAAGAGTTCTCTTAAAACAGCCAACGTCTTCAAGGCTGCTGTCAGGGATGGGAATGAAACCTTCCCAGTCAAACTTTCTCCTTTTAAACTCTAAGATTGCCTTGCTAGTCACTAAGAATCCTTTTTTTCCTTTAGTTGATCATTTTGGACCTTCATACAAGCTTTTTGTCCAGGTCACCGTTTGCTTTTGCCAGGGAGTGACACAGCTCTGGTCCCTACCCGCCCCTGCTCTGCAGTAATCACAGCTGAGAGTATGAGAGGCCTGCAGTTAGTCTTTGGGGAGACTGTAATGCTTTCAGCATCCACGCCAGCTGTCTGATGGGCAGCAGACAATGAGACACAGCAAAGTCAGTAGCAATAACTTCTTCCTTGACATGCCCTTCTAAGGGGGCTGACAGCAGCTTGGCCAGGAGGAAGAGACGGGGAACCACCTGTGTTTATAGAACGGCGTCTTTTTCCAAGAGCTCTCCCCTGACCACTCTTGCCTTTCTCCTCATGACATTCAAAACAGTGTTTGGGAGAGGAAGGAGAGAGTGGGAGCAAGTGAGGGCAGAAGGGCTGGAAAAATGGTGGAAAGGTCAGCTTTGCTAAAATTCACAGGATTGAAGGGGCAGAGCTGGGACGGGAAGTCAGGAAGGACCTACATCTCAGCTGCCTGTTCCAGTGATTAAACCAATTTGCCTTTACTGGGGTTTTTTAAAGCTTTCCATTCAGAGTGAAAATAGAAGTGGGAGAAAGACAAGGACATAACATTACCTGGGGAATAGGGAGGAAGAAAATTTAATGAGCTTCTGAAGGCAGGAGCAAGGAGACTGTAGAAAGTCTAAGGATGTCGGCAAGGGGCAGTAGCATCTCTAGGCAAATACTGGAAAGAGGAGGGGAATAATGAGGAGAAAGGGTTGAAGGTAGGGGTGAGTACTTCTCAAAGAGATAAATAATAACAACAAAAGGAGAAGAGTTGTTTGGTCCGATCTCATTTCTGTATTGAACATTTGTCCATCAGCATAAGTTGGTAGACTATTCTGTTCTAGATGCTGTAAGGCAGAATTCCAGCTTTTCATATCTTTAAGGCAACTAGGTGGCAAGTGTGCAGAGGGCAGGGTCTGAAATCAGGAAGACTCCTTTTTTGAGTTCAAATCAGGCCTCAGATATTTCTGGTGTGACTGTGATTCTGGACAAAGTCACTTTACTCTGTCTGAGCTTCTCTGCTTTTACATTAGTTTCAGATGAGAACACTTTGTCCCAGAAATGTTAAATTACTTGTTTAAGATCATGAAGCTTTTGAGTGGAAGAGCTGAGATCAGATCTCTAATTTACACTCTGGTCATCTTCCAGAATCTTTTATGGTTTCCTGGACGTTTATTTTCTTATTTGTAAAGCAGAGATAATAGCACCTAGCTACCTCTTACACAAAGTCATTGGGAAGATCAAAAAAGGTGACACTGGTGAATTTATTTTATAAACTGGACAGAGAAAATTTGAGGGAGGATTATTAGGGTCATTTTCCCCCTATAGACTTGGGCTAGATAATAGGCTAGATGAAAAAGTCTACAAATTGAATGGATTCTAAATTTAATATAGATTAATGGCAATCCCTGTCCCCAAAGGTAATAGGATCTCATCCTATATTAAGGGGAATGTAGCTTCTAGAATTTGATGGTGACAAGTCTTCTGTACTCTGTTCTGGTTAGAATGCATTTAGAGTTATGTTCAGTTCTAGATGACATTCTTATACTGGAGAACATCCAGATAAGTGTGGTAATGGCCAAAACCTTGGGTTCATACCATATGAGTACCTACTAAAGGAACTGGAGATGGGAACTCACATTAAACATTAAACATTAAACCTGAAGAAAAAAAGAAGGCTTATGGGATACATAAGAGATATCCTCAAATCTATGAAAGACAGTCACAGAAGAGGGATTAAATTGGTTGTATTTGGCCCCAAGAGACAGAATTAAGAGCAACAACTGAGAGTTGCAAAGAAGCCAATTTGGACTTGATATCAAGAAAATTTTCCTTAAAATTAACTGGGTAAGAGTAAAATGAGATATCTTGGGATGTTGAGCTTCTTCCTTTTTTCCTACTTTGCTGTGGAATCTTCAAAATAAAGATTGGTTGAGCACTTATTGAGTAGGGTATAGTAGGAACTTTTTAAAGGCTATGATTGGCTTCCGAGGTTGTTTTTAACTCTGAAATTCAGTGATTCTATGAATGAATAGCCCTTACAATTGGCAGAAGACAGAGGGATTCTTTTCTATGTATTCATTGGCTGAGGATGCCAATATTCCTGGGTCATAGCTCACTGATTCTTTACACTGACCTGAGCTTAGCTGCTAAGTGTGAGTTCATGAGACTTCCCCAGAGAAATCCTGGGCAAGTTTTTACTCTACCATTTTGAACAGAGAGAAAAGGCCTCTTTTTGAAGGTACTTTTTGAATTGAAGCTCAAAGGAAAAAGGAACAAAAGTTTGGTAAGAGTTGAACAGGAAATAAGAGATACAAATTTTCCATCAGAATCCCTGTGGGGTGACATGAAAACCTTGATTGGTACAGGGAAAAGGGTGGTAGTAGCAGGTCCCAGGGACTGTTGGAGTTAAGTGAGGCTATCCTTTGGTACAGTTATTCTTAAACTCTAGCACTCTGTGGCCAGCTTTATTTCAGATAGGGTAAAAGTTGTTGACAGAAAGATCTAGGTCTATGCTCCAGAATGACCTAATCAGTCAGGATAGCTTCATTCCTCTCTTTTTATACTGGAATAAATTACTTCTGTCTGTGAGATTACAAACAGAATGTAGGATTCTGACTGCTACAGCTGCCTGCTTATAAACTATTAGCACCATAGAACAGTCAAGAAATGGTCATATCACAATATATTTAACAGAGATCATTCTAGATCAAGAAAAGCTGGGTGATTCAGGAAATGGACCAGTCAGCCTGAGCATTCTGTCACACCCATTCAAGGCTATATGGGGATCTTATGACATTATGTATATAAAATGCTTGGGGAAATGTCAAGTGTCAGCTATTAAGATAAAGTGAGATAATGAATGCAAAAGCATTGAGTAATTGTAAAGTCCTGGAGAAGACTAGAGTGTTCTAAGCTGACCTGCAACAGGCTAGACAAGAAGACCTGAAAAAGACATTTTCAGCTATATGGATATAGAAGTTTATTTCCAATGTAGCAGCTTAAATGTTACCTCTCTTGTTTGTAGTTTTGACATTCTTCCTTTTAAAGAGAGTTGTTTGTTTGTTTTCTGGCATATAAAAGTCACAACTCCATTCCATTTTCTTCTTTGAAGCCTTCCTGTACATCTGGACCCTCAGTGGCCTCTCCCCTCTCTAAATTTCTGCAGTGCTGATGGGCTACACCATGCTTAACATTTTATTTTATAGAAACAGACTGCCAGTCGGATATGAATAAACAGAAATGCATATAAACATACAGATAAGCTAGAAGAAGCACAATGGAGGGAGGGCTAGGCTTGGAGTCAGGAAATTCATCTTCCTGAGTTCAAATCTGGCCTCAGACACTCACTAGCTGTGATCCTGAACAAGTCACTTAAACCTGCTTATCTCAGTTTCCTTATCAGTAAAAATGAGCTAGAGAAGGAAATGGCAAGCCATTTTTTAAAAAATCTTTTCCAAGAAAACCCCAAATGAGACCATGAAGAGTCAGACAACTGAAAATACTCAATGATAAAAATGTATACATATCCAATCTAATCCAATAAACTTTTATTAAGTATCTACAATGTGCAAGCTCTGTGTAAGCACTGAGGATATAAATAATAAACAGTTCCTGCTCAGAAGGAGCTTACAATCCAATGGAGGGGGAAGATAATACACAAAAGGAGACATGAAAAGGCACATTTTTTTCAGGGAGGAGACACTAGGCATCTTCTTGTCTCATTGAATTGAAACCAGGAAATGTAGCAGATACAAAATGGAGAGAACTGAGAGTCCAGTTTCTGGGCTCTATAAAGGAAGGTATTGAGAGGAGTTTGATACCTGCTCTCCAGCCTTCCATTCAAAGAAGAGAAGAAGAGACTGAGCCAGGTAGTGTCAATCAAGGTAAGAGTTAGCAACATGGTGATGAGATTAGAGGTGATGAATTTATCAAGGAGCTGAAACTAGGCAGAACAGCAGATGCAAAATGGAATGATCTCTATATAGCTAGACATAGACATAAATATAGATGTACTTTTATTGCTTTTGTTTCTTTATGTATATTAGTCTTAGCTGGTTAAGTAATTTGTAAGATACTTAAGGTCAAGGAAGGACCTAATCAAACATGATTATCAGTAATATGTATACATATATATACATATATATAATACATATATATTACACACACAAATATATATACAAATATAAAATGTCATATATGAAAATATATTCATAATAAATTATAACCACAAGCTCTCTTGTATTCCCTCATCATCTAGTCCATGGAAAAGTACCCTGAGGATTTTGAGATAAATTTATAAGATACTTTCATATATAGTGGATATGAAGGCAAGTTTGACATAATGAGCCAGATCCTTAGATCCTATCCTCATTGTCCAGTAAGGCCTTGCATTTATATAACATTATAAGCATTGCAATGATTTCTTTTGATCCTCACAGCAACCCTATGAGATAAGTGCTACAATTACTCCCACTTTAAAGATGGGGAGACCAAGATTGATAAAAGCCAAATGACTTGCCAGTAAATATCTGAGGCAACATTTGTACTCAGGTCATCCTGACTCAAACGCCAGTGCTTTATCCACTATATCACCAATGCTTGAGAAATCCAGACCCTGGAGAATGAAGAGGAGCCAAGTGTAGGAGCACAATTAATTAGAATAGAAATGACTTCACAGATCTCCCTTTTTATCTCTTATAAGCTGCTTTCTGTCTTCCTTCCTTGCATGATTTTTTTTCAACCTTTAACAAAATGGTTCCCAGGAAGATTGCTCAGTGAATATGGCCACTTCACTGCGGCCCAACTCTCATCTCTGTCAGTGAAACCAGGCTCTGGCTTAATGAAATCCTTGAGGCCCAGGGCTGGGATGCTGTATAAGATTTCCTTGAGCACACATCACAAAAAGCCCCTCAGCTACAAAGCTTCCTTCAAACACAACTTGGCTGAGACCCCAGACTGGCAATGAGGTTATTTTCTTCAAGGGATTGACCAAATTAATATTGGAATTTATGTGTGAGGTTTTTCCTTTTGGGGAGTGGGTTTTGGTGATTTTTTTGGTTTTGGAGTATGGGGGTGTGTATGTGTGTATGTGTGCTATTTTCTTGGGGAGGTTGTTTTGTTTGTGTTATTTTTTTTGTTTTTGCCCCAACCCCTCTCCTGTGGAGAACCTTCACAACAGTGGCTTCTGCTGATTTTCACAGAATTCCTGGGAGAATGGGCTCTCAGAGCTCATGGTTAAGGACTAAACAATGAAGCAGGTCGCAGTGTCCTAAGAAATCAGGTCATTCTGCCTTTTTCTTGTGATCATTCTGACAACAGGGGGAGAAGGCACAGACGTGATTATCAACAGTACTTCAGAAATAGAAGGACTTGTGCTACAGGGCACCAAACATGCACTATTTAATACTCAGAAAAATTCAGCCTTTCTCCTAATGCAGGCGGAGTGCTCCCCCAACATACTTGATTTAAAACATTTTTCTTTTGTTTTGCCACACATCCTCTAATTCTATATATAGAGATGCAGGATGCAAATGGCTGCTCCAATGCACATATTCAAACAGTCACAGAATATTATCCTAGAAATTACTCTGGATCAACCCTTTCTTTGTCCACTTGGGAAAATGGAAGCTCCAAGAGGTGATATAATTTGCCCAACATTAGTCTCTGGGCTCCATGGTCATTAGCTGCAAAATTTCCCTGACCTCTGACACTGACATATTCATGAAGATAGGGGAAGGTCCAGAAGGTGTCATTAAGAGCATATACAGCCAATAATGAATACGGATTATTAGTGAGTTGGTATATTCTGAACTTAAGATCTCCAGTACCACACAACCCAATGCACAAAATTTCCCTCAAGGAGAGATATAACCCAGGGGGCAAATCCACCATATATCAACTCCCCAGAGCTGTATTTCTCTGACAGTAAGAAAGACAAGAACTTTCTTACTTTTCTTTTTAGCATGTATTCAGCTCTAAGGTCATAATTTATCATTTACGTGTCTCAATCATGTCCTGTTTGAAGTCTTCTTGGCAAAGGTAATAAAGTAGTTTGCCATTTCCTTCCCCAGTTCATTTTACTAATAAGGAAACTGAGGAAACAAGTCTAAGCAGCTAGTCTGAGGCTATTGAACCTCAGGTCTTCCTAATTCCAGACTCAGAATTATATCCTCAGGGCTATCTAGCTGCCTCTGTGGTCACAGTAGCATGGGCATTAAAAAAAACAAAACAAACAAACAAAAACAAACAAACAAAAAAAAAAAAACAATGGCCCATAATGATGGACTTCCTGTGTTTATAAGCTATCCACTGACAGCCTCAGATCCTCTCTGATGTCATTGCCAAAAGCTGCTGTCTCTAAAGCTGACATCTTTCAATTACCTTGCTTCTTTGACTGTGTAGTTAATAGTAGAGCCAGTAGTAATGGGACCCAGTTCTTCTGACACCCCAGATTCCAGGTCCCCTTCTTGTTTACAATCACAGCAAATGTAAGCACTGGAAACTTTTTTTTAGAGAATTGTCAGAGATTAGAGCTGCAAATGACCTTGGAGTTCATCTAGACCAAGTCCTTCCATTTACAGAGAAATAAACTGAGTCCTGCAGAGGTGCTGAAGGTCACAATAACTTGGGAGGCTTCGTTTCTAGGTCTGGCTGTACCAATGTTCTTTCCATTGCTCCACTGCTGTCTTCTATGATAAATGCTGTATGCCTGTCTCCCTGCCAGGTGACTGCAGGTGGGTAAACAAACCAATGTATAACCAGGGGGCTTAGGGACTGGTGAGAGGAAACCGTCTAATTGAATCCCTTAACTTCACTGTGGGCTCTGAGTGTTGAAATTGTTCTCATTTCTACAGCAAGAATAAGAGACTTTCAAAAACAAAGTCATATTTGGTCAGCAAGTCAAAACAGCTTTTACAGAGCCTTTCTCCAAAACATCTGAGGGTTTAATTAAAATCAGGCCTTTTTTTCCTGTTTTATTTCTTCCTTTCCCCCCTCCTCACTCCAATTTTATTTGGAAAACTTCAAACCTAAATTCATTCCAACAAACAGAATTATATTCAATCCTTTCTTTGTGGATTCAAAAACTCTTATCATAATGGCTGTTAAGGAAGTTGACAAGTTTTTTTTTTTTTTTTAAATTTTAATTCTCCTCCAGAATAAGGTAACTATATGGTAAAGGTCATGAAGACTGCTAGTTTTAAGAAGAGATAGTGTAGTGAATATATATATCAATCACATTATAGCACCATACTAAAGTAACTCCCAATTGCTTTGATAGGCCAAGTTTTTAGAATAAGACTTTAGGGAGAGAGAGTCTGAGAGTTTGGGGGGCACCTAGGTGATACACTAGATAGGGTATGGGCCAGGAGTCAGGAAACCTCATCTTCTTGAGTTCAAATCTGTCCTCAAACACTTACTAGTTGTGTGATACTGAGCAAGTCACAAAATCCTCTTTTCCTTAGTTTCCTCATTTGTAAAATGAGATGTCAAAGGAAATTGCAATCTACTCTAGTATCTTTGGCAAGAAAATCTCAAATGGGGTCATGAAGAATTGGACATGACTGAAAAAGACAGAACAATACTTAAAGGGTTGGATCTGTGTTTCTAATTTAATAGATCATGAGCTTCTATGTGCCCCCCACCATGATCATTAATTGATTATTCATAGTCACACAGACAATTGCATTTCAGAAAGCACTGTTTTACTATGGCATCATGATAAGAGCACAAACATTTTCCTAAAGTTCTGCAACACTCCCTCCTGCACATACATATAGAATCCAAGGGAAAGTGAGGTCAATTTTAGAGAGATCATAAGGCAAAAGAGTAACTCACATCTCCTGGTACTGGAAGCCCCTTTCTTCCCAGAGTATGGGATCTAAAGGTACTCCTTTGAGGGAGTCATGCAGTCTGTACTTGTGCAGACATTGCTATCAGCTGATGTGGAAGCACTGGGTGGACCTAGATGGAAGGGAACAAAATCCCACAAGCCTCCTACTCAGTTCTGGAGACCCTTCTCTGGTGGAAAGAAAAGGAGAATGAAACCTAGATCAAAGCCCCTGGGCTTCACTCCTCTCTGCTAATAAATTCCTTCTCAGGAGTTTAGCTAGGAGTCTCTTCCCTACGCTTACTCAAATCTCCTGGGCCTGAACTGACTCAATATTTTATAGATGCTCCATGGGGAGTAACTAAGTTTCCTCAGGCAATCCAAACACACTTCCTGTCAACTTCAGTTCATCCAGGGACTTTATGAAATTAGTCTAAAGCAGGGGTTGGCGTACTTTGGCCTAAGGGCCAAATCAAGCCAGTTACTTATTTTTGTACTGATGGAAAGCTAAAGACATTGTTTGTTTGTTTTTTTAACATTTTAAAATAATATTTTATTGTACTTTGGATTTTGCCTTAAGGCATAGTTGACTGGCCTAAAGTCTTTGATGGATTGATTGAACAGAAGTGTTTAGGTCATGTTTATATCTTTGCTTTGAATTGATTCAATCAAGGCTATGTTCTCACCTGAAGAATTTACCAGACTAAATGGAATAAGATGATTTTGAGCCTAAATTTAAAATACTGCCATAGAATTTTATAATTAGAAGGAAATTTGGATGTTAACAAGTCAAACTGTGTGTGTATGTGCGTGTGTGTGTACGTGTATTATTTGTGTTGTGTGCATGTGTGTACTCCTGGACTGTAATGTACATTATGCATATGAACACACATGTATTTGTATGTGTGTGATTGTGTAGTGCATTTGTGTGTATATGTATGTCTGTAGATGTGTTGCTTCAATTCTAAGTATAAGATTTACAAATTATATAGCTAGCAAATTCTAAAAAGCAATGGA
This sequence comes from Sminthopsis crassicaudata, assembly GCF_048593235.1. Classification (NCBI taxonomy): domain Eukaryota; kingdom Metazoa; phylum Chordata; class Mammalia; order Dasyuromorphia; family Dasyuridae; genus Sminthopsis; species Sminthopsis crassicaudata. Next base: position 650,877,751 of record NC_133618.1, read on the forward strand.
TTCATGCAGAGGATAAGTGCTAGAGGGAGAGGAAAATCAGCCTGGAAAGGATGAGCCAGAGAAGGAACTGATGGCATTGAATATGGGCTTTAAAAAGGAAAAGATTCCAGGCAGAATGATGATGGGGAAACAAAATGAATTTTATTGTCTTTGTTGGTTTGCTGATTTGTACAAGGTGCCATGAGGCAAAAGGATAGGGAACCAGCCTCAAAGTCACAGAGACATGATCTCAAATTTTGCCCTGATACACAATAGCTCTGGAACCCTGGGCAACTCCCTTGGACTCAAAGCTGCAAAGTAGTGACCAAACACCAGCAGTGGAGGAAATGTTTTCAATGGATCCAGAACCAAAATAAATTTTCTTTTTTTCCCCTTAATTGATACCTGACTTTTTTCACCCTAACATTACAAATATTTCCCAATATATTTAATTCAATTCAATAAACATTTGTTAGGCACGTATTAATGACAAAGTTTAAGAAACAAAGAAAGAAAAAGTTCCAGTTCTCAAGATGTTTACAATCTATTAGGGAAGAGAATATACAAAAGAATATTGAAAATCTTCCCCAAAATGTAGTGTAACTTTCCTTTTTAAAAAAGAAAAATATTGCATGAAACTAACCAAAGGGTAGACCAGAGTATACTCCATCCCCCTCCCTCCCAACCCCATCCCTAAAAAAAGGAAGAGTAAATATTATATCTTTTCTTCTTTGGGACAAAGAACATTCATTGAAGTTAATCTGAGTCCATGCCCCTCTTGATATGCCACTTCATGATAGTTATTGAGTAGGTCATCCTTTTGAGTCTGCTATTTTCCATCTCTATCTTTCCATAAGTCTTTCCATGCTTCTCCCTATTCCTTATATTCATAGTGCATAATTGTGAAGCCACAATTTTTCCAATCATTCCCTAGTTAATAGGTTCTCACTTTGTTTCCAATGGTTTTATTTATTTTATTTTGGGATCTTATTCTCTGCCATTGATATCCTTGGGGTATATGACCAACAGCAAGCTCACTCAATCAGAAAGTATGAACAATTTAGTAACTTTTTTTTCCCAATGGTTCCAGTTTGTTTCAACTCAGTTCCACCCTTAGTATATGAATTCCCACAAGTCCTTCATTGTTGACTACTGAACAGTTGAAGTTGTTATTTTAATTATATTTAGCAAGATGGTGGATGTGAAGAAAAACTTCAAAATTTTTCTGTGAATTTTTCTTAAAAATAGTTATATAGAATATTTTACAAGTTGACTTACTTTTTCTTTTAAAAATTATTGATACCTTTTGTTTTCATATCAATGTATTTTTTAAAACTATGTACCTTTTTCTTCTATTGAGGAAAAGCTAGCCATTGTAAAAAAAAAATAATAAAGAATTAAAAAAAAAGAAAAGGGGAAGAAGTTTAGCCAAAGTAACCAATATTTTAACCAAATTTTACAGAATATGTGATTTTTTTTCACTCCCATAGAGAAGGAAGGGAGGTGCATTTTTTTGAGTTTTATTTTTAATGCTGATTTATATTGCATTCAAATGACAAGTAGATGCCATGCCAAAGTAGGGGAAAAAAACAAACAAAATATAGAATCTGGATGATCTGGGTTCACACTCCAGATCTTTTATTTACTACTAATGTGGCTTTGGGGAAATATTTTTTCTATTTGTTACTCAGTTTCCTCATCTGTAACAGGATTCTATTTTAAAGGGAATGGAGAAATGTTCTTCTCAAATAATGATGTGGTTTCCACAACTTTAGAGGAGTTGGTTTACAGATTGCATCCATCTTGAGGATTCCTACACCTCAAAAATAACTCTCCAAGCCTCTCCCCATGGCTCCTTTGTAAATCTATATTGTATGTCCAGGAACAGCTGAGGAAATGATTCATACAAGGCAGTGCTGAGGTTTGTTCTAAGCACAAATGGAATTAGGAAGCCTCACATGAAGCCATTTTAACAAAACTCTATTTCTCATGTTTTCCCAAGTGTTTAAGGGAATTATAGCTGATTTAGAAGGCTACAATGGCCTGTTTCACTGGCTGGAGACTTGTGAAAACCTACACTCCCCCCCTGCCCCAATCCTTCTTTGCATTACTACCTTTCATAAGACTGTTTTCTTCCTTCTTCCTTCCTTCCTTCCTTCCTTCCTTCCTTCCTTCCTTCCTTCCTTCCTTCCTTCCTTCCTTCCTTCCTTCCTTCCTTCCTTCCTTCCTTCCTTCCTTCCTTCCTTCCTTCCTTCCTTCCTCCCTTCTTTCCTTTCTTTTTCTTTCTTCCATCCCTTCCTTCCTCCCTCCATCCTTCCTCCCTCCATCCTTTTTCTTTCCTTTCCTTTTTTCCTTCCTCCTTTCCTCTTTTTCTTTCTTTCCTTCTTTCTTTCTTTCTTTTTCTTTCTTTCTTTCTTTCTTTCTTTCTTTCTTTCTTTCTTTCTTTCTTTCTTTCTTTCTTTCTTTCTTTCTTTCTTTCTTTCTTTCTTTCTTTCTTTCTTTCTTTCTTTCTTTCTTTCTTTCTTTCTTTTTTCCTTTCCATCTCTCTCTTTCTTTCTTTTTTCTTTCTTTCCATCTCTTTCTTTCTTTTCACGTGTATATATATGTGTATATGAATGTGTATATACATACATGTAGAATACTACAATATGCATGTGTATATGTGTGTATATATATATATACATACATTCAGACACAGATATATACATACATTTTGTACATTATGTATATATGTATGTGTATATATATATATATATATATACACACACACACACACACACACACACTTTTTTTTTTTTTTTTTAAGTAGGCTAGACCATATGTAGAGCTACATCAGAAAATCTTCTTAATATCACAAGCACTCTGTTCAGGCCATTTGGAAGATACATTATCTAGGATAAGTATTAACAGAAGGGCCTATCACAGAAATGTTACCCAAACTACCACCTTTTATTAAGCCCTGGGGATACCTTAAAACCATCACATTACTCTGATGGCTGAGACCCGTACGCCTGTTTTCCCTGGCTGAAACATGCTTGAATGTAACATGAAAGAGACCTGGCTTAACCCTAGCATTAAAATACGAGGAGGACGCCCTTAATGGCAGTGCCAGATTGAAAGAAACGTTCTAACCTCGGCAGACTCCCAGATTCCGGAGTAAGGCCCTTCGGATCAGTGTCAGCCTGGCTGGATGCTGCCAGATGGCAGGGGGAGAAAGAGGGGGGAGAAATGTCAGTGGAGAGAGTCAGTGCTCCCTGCCATTCCCTTACAGAAGGCAGATACACCCCTGCCAGGTCCTCCCCCAATTGGAGAAACCATGTGATCTGGCGCCATGACTATCACACTATCTGAATTCCAGTTCCGTTCTGTCATTAACTAGGCGTGTGACCTTGGCCACTTTGTCATCTCCCTTGTCCTCTCCTGAAAAATGAGATTGTTTGGATTGGTATCACAGGCTTTCAAGTTAAAAAGTACCTTAGAGATCATCTAGGATTGCCCTGTCGTTTTATAAGTTAGGGAACAAAAACTGTAAGACATAAAGTGACTTACTGATTGTCATTATAGTATTGAACTCAAATTCAGGTCTTTTAGAGTCCAGATTCAATATTCTTTTTCACTCTGTGCATTAGGCTACTTTTTCAGGATCTCTAAGTTCTCTTCCAAGTCTACATTAACTTTGAGATTTCAAGGTTTGGCATGTTTAAATCACCCACATTCCTCAAAGTAGAAAATGCTCATCAAATAATCTATCAAAAAAATTATAATTTCCATACTTGTAGCACCCAGTTAGGCTCTGTGAGAATATAAGATGTGGTTACCGCTCAAAAGAAAGTCTCAGTCTAGAAGATGAGATGGAACACACAAGGAAAAACCTACTAACAATACAGGGAAGTGCTTACTTCTTAACACTTGGCAGGAGGGGCAATACTTTCAGTTCAGAGGAGGAGAGCTCACTGTGACCTATGGTGCCTATGGAAGGATTGGGAAACATGATAAAGGTTAATAAAGAACTGGCTTGATGGTCTTATTTTGTAGGGCCTCTTGCCAACAGTGTGCTGGAGCTCCCAGAATTGTTCAGTTTTCAGTGTGAGCATTCATAGCTCAGAAATCACAAACAATTCAGAGCTTGAATTGTTTTGTTGATTGTCTAGACTTAAGAAAGTAATGGAGGAAACATTAATAGAGATTAAATTTAAAAGTGTGTTATTCATTTACTTAATGGGGGGGGTTATTCATTTACTTAATGGGGGGGGGAGATGGTTATTAAACATTTACTAGCAGCCCCTTACTTGAGCTCTGTTATTCTATAATTTTACAAATCCTCCAAAAATAAGATGTACCTAAATTGGGAAGATAGAGGGAAAATGGTAATTAAGACAGACTATAGACCAGAAACAATATACAATTTACTCCCCTTGTTACACTGTGGGTAGCACTCTCTCTATAATATAATAGGATGAATTTAAATATTCTTTCCAGTTCTTTCAGTAACTCATTTACTCAAGAAAGTTCAGTGGCTCCATAGTGCTCCTAGAACAAAATATAAGACGCTCTGTTTAAAATTTAAAGTTTTTCATAATCTCTCCTACCTTTTTGGATATTTTAAATTATTCTCTCTCATCACTCAATTTCCAGGCCAAATTGGCCTATTTGCTTTTATTCATACATAATAGTCCATTCCCTATCCAAATTTTATACAAGCTATTACTCTAGTCATCAAATGGACTCCATCTCTATTTGTAGGATGATGTCTTTCTTCAAAGCTCAAGTGCTATCTCTTATCCAAGATCTTTTCTAAAGCCACTCAGCTGTCATCACTTTGAATTTAACTGTTAACATATTTTATTTTGATTTATATGGATATAGATTTAGAACTGGAAAAGACCACCTAATGTAATCCTCTCATTTCACAGATCAGGAAACTGAGTCTCAGAGAGTTCAAATGTTTTCCCTGGTGTTACATAGGCAGATTTTGAATCCTGGTCTTCCTGACTCCATGCCCATGACCATATTCATCACACTGTATTCATTTTTAACTTAATTGTGTACATGTTATTTATCCCCAATCGACTGTAAACTTCCCGTGGGCAGAATTTGTTTTATTTTTATACCCCAAGTGCCTCATACCTTGTAGATGATAATAATGTTGGTCAAAATAACATCCTAAGATGATTTCTGGGATTTCATTTACTTCTGATAAAAGCTTCATTGAGGAGGTCCAACCTACGGTAAGATTAAGTGATTGGGCATACTTATCAGATTTGATCAGATGATACCAATCCCAAAGGGTAACCCCAGTAAGCAAACCAAGCATTGGGATGATGGACAAGATATAGTGAAAGTAAAATAAGTTTAAAGAAAGATGTGCTTGCCAATTTTTCTCCCATAAGCTATAAGCCAACCCTGTGTAGAGAGGAATGCATACCTAGGCAACTAGGTAGTGCAGTGGATAGAAGTAGGAAGAGCTGAATTAAAATCCAGCCTCAGATAGCAGCTATGTGACTCTGGGAAAGTCCCTTAACTCTATTTAATTTATTTTCCTCATCTGTAAAATGAGCTAAAAGAGGAAAAATGGCAAACCATTATAGTATCTTTGCCAAGAAAATCCCAAATGGGTCACAAAGAGTGGTATATGACTAAAATGAGTGAAAAAATATATCCCTCCAAGTTTACCTGGTTGATCAAGACCCCAATTTGGTAACAATCTCTAGTAGTGTGTCTACTTTTTTTTAAGTTGAGAAATTGCTGGCTAGTGATAGAATAATTTTTCCCCAAGTGGAAAAGTCACTGTTACTTGCTAAAAAAAAAAAAAAAAGTTTTAAAAATATTCCTCTACATTCTAATTCTATCCTTCATCTCTAGAGTCTACAATTTTAATTTACAATATAGCTGGACTAATCATTCCCTAGGTATTTGGCTGTTTGTTTGTTTGTTTGTTTTTTTCTGCAATGATTGGGGAATATTTATTATTGTTGTCATTATTCAGTCATTTCAGTCATATTTGATTCTTCATGATTCCATTTGGGGTTTTCTTGGCAAAGACACTGAATTTTTTTTCCATTTCATTCTTCAGTTCATTTTATAGAGAATAAAACTGTGGCAATGAAGGTTAAGTGACTTGTCCAGGTTCACACAGCTAATAGATGTCCCAGGAGAAATTTGAACTCAGGAAGAAGGTAAATCTTCCCAAATCCAGGCCCTGCCCTCTATCCACTATACTACCTAGATATCCTCATAAAAAGCTTAAAGATGAAAATCACAACCTAAATGGTTTCCTTCAACTGAAATGAATTCTGCAACCAAACCTTGATCCAGCTTTCTGAGAATAAGAAGTGGACATCAATTGGCCAACATAAGCAGGCTACTTCCCACATGCCCAGAGAGTTCATCTCTTTTGAGCTCACTCCTCCATGGAAACCTCCCCTGAATCTCATTTTATTTCAAGGATATATGACTGGTCATCTTTTGAACTTCCATAATAATAATAATAATGAGGACAACAAATAGCTAATATTAAAGTAGTTAATGTATGAAAATGCCATGTACTAATAATATACTAATAAAATGATATAATAAAATACAAATAATCAACATTAACATAGATTTACATATATTATCCCATTGATCCTCCAAACTGTCTTTAAAGGTGAGTGCTATTGTTATCCCCATTTTTCACCTTTGGAAACCAAGGAACAGAGAAATAATATATTTGTTAAGATTTCATAGTTAGTGTCTAAGTTATTAGGATTTATATTTAGTTCCTTCTGACCCTTGGCCCAAAGCTCTATGTTCTATGATGACTTGACCTTTCAAGGGTCCTTCCTTATACTACATTTTATCAACTCAGACACATGTGGAAAATGAAAACAGGAGGGAGGTTGAAGAACTATGTAGGACAGGCCACTAGACAGTATGTAATAAAGTACTAAATCAATGTTTGCTCAAGACAATAAGTCCTACAAGAACTGTGATGATTTGGTCCAATTCAATAGACATGGAGAACCATGTTCAAGCTGCTGAGAAAGACGCTAAGACAAATAAGAATTCGCCTTTGCCCTTGAGGAGTTTGCAGTCTCTTAGAGTAGATAAGTACAGGAAAAGCTAAAATCTAATGCAGAGCATCCTTGTCAGATAAGAGACATTATTAACTCTCTAAGGATTAAAAAAACACTGGTTATTGATCTGGAAGGGAGGTGACAGGAAAGGCTCCTTTGTGGAGGAGGTAGCAACAGAGTTGGGTCTTGATGCATGGATGGGTAAGATTCCAATGGGCCATATTGTTGAGATATTTCAATTTGTGGCTTCCAAATTCCAGGTGCAGTTACATCATCATCATCAACATCATCATCATCATCATCATCATCATCATCATCATCATCATCATCATCACAAATGGTTCCTTAGGGATACAAAGCACTTTACATATGTTAGAAGGAGGAAATGAAAAAAGTATTCAATTATCTTTTACCAAGACATTCTCAAATGTGGCCACAAAGTCATATAGGACTGAAAATGACTGAAGAATATAATTTTTTTATCTCATTTTTTTTTTTACCATGACAACACAGGTTGGCAGACATTATTAGTATCCCCATTTTTATAGATGATGTAAGAGAGAGGCAGAATTTAAGTGACTTACCTGGGGTCATACAGCTAGTAAATATCTGAGGTCTCATTTGAACTCAGTATCTTTGGAATTTAAGCTCAGTACTGTATCCACAGCTTTAAAAGCACAGAAAATTGCATGAATGAAGAGTAGGAGGTGAGAGAGGAAGGGAAGGATTTCAGAAAATGGTAAGTAGCTGAGTTTGCCAGGCATAAAAGATCCTGAAGGATCAAGGATTCACTCTAGAAGAGGTTATAGAGTATTTCTAGTCCAATATGCTAATTTTATGGATGAGGAAACTGAGGCACAGAGATGAAGTCACTCAGCTAATGCTGCTCAGGCACTCAGTGGCAGTGTTAGGATTCAAACTAAGAACCAGACTACCTTGAAGTTACTAATAACATAGATACATAGATAGATAGATGTGTATGTATAGATACATACAGATCCATCTCTAAATCAATAATGTCAGATCCACTCCTCTTTTCACATTGTAGAATCTGTTTAGGTTAGTGAGAGAAAAGGTTGGAAAGAGAATTCAGAACCAGTTCAATATTCAACATTCTCTGTGATTTTGTTTATGGAGTTAAGGTTTCATTCGGTAGAAAAAGGAGAAATATCAAAGATTTAATATGAAGGCATGGCCAGACAAGAACTAAACCATATAGAAAGATTACTCATCATGGTGTAGACTATGACTTCTTTGAAATCAGAGACTTTTTTTTTTTTTTTTAACCTTTCTTTATATTCCCAATGCATAGCCCAGTGCCTGGCTTAATGGACCTTTATTGGCTGCCTGGAAAGAACTCTTGTTCTGGAATCAGAGGGCTTGAGTTCAAATCTCGCTTCTGATGCTTACTACCCCAATCACTTAGCTTCCTTGGGGAAATCATTTAAACTTCCTCTTCTGTGAAGTTTGGGTGGGGTGGGATGAGGGGCATAGTAAACCGAATTCAGCTTTAGCTAGGGGGGCAGCATTGTATATAATAATACACTAGAGCAGAGAAAGCCAGGAGGAAGAGACAAATAGGCAAAGGGACTGAGACAGGAGGAAGCTGGAGAGAAATTGAAACAGAGAGAGAAAAAAAGGGAGAAAGGGGGGGAGGGAAGGGGGAAAGAGAGATAGGAGAGGAAGGAGGGAGAGGGGGGAGAAAGAGACTCAGAGAGACAGAGACAAAGACAGGGTGAGGGAAAGGGAAGAAGGAAGGGGGGAGGGAAAGAGGGAGAGGGAAGGAGGAGAGGAGTAGAAAAAAGAGATTGAGAGATAAAGAGATTGAGAAAGAAATTAAGAGATAATTGCAAAAATCCAGGCAAAAGATGCAAAGGACAACGGGAAGGGGGGCGAAAGTGGGCAGATGTATGAGATAACTGTAGAGATAGAACCCAATCTTTATTATTATTTAGTTTAAATCTAGAAATTGTAAACCAATGGAACACCCTGGGACAGAAATGGCTTGGTGTGGGGGTAGGGTGTGGTGGGGGGTGGGGCGAAGTCTGCCTCTTTCTCTATCTAGTACTTCTTTTTTTTTTTTTTTTTTTTTTCCCTTCTGCTTTCTTTTTTCTCCCAGGCAACCTGCCCACCCCACCCCCCAATCTCTAGCCTCCCATTCTTACTCTCAGTAGGCAGTCAACTAATCCTAGCTGAGGCACTGGCTGATAACTAAGGTTTTAGCTGATAATGGCTCAAGACCTGGTGACCCTTCATAGGGGCATTAGCATTTTAAAAGGAGACTCTCTGCAGCTAAAAAGCCTTCTGAGACCCCATTAGAGATCTAGGTGGAATAGCAGGCAGGAAGAGTGATATTTAGGAAACAGGGGTATCTCTCCTTTGTCAATTTGTAAGGCCAACCTTGAATATGATAGCAAAAGAACTGTTTCTTGGCTATGTGAATGGAAGTGAGGGGCAGAGCAAGAATGACCTAATTCTTCTCGCCTTACTCCTTAGCCCACTCTTTGTTACATCCATGGCCAGAACAGGGAGTTTGGAGTATGTTGCTTCTATTCTGACCAAAGCAAAGCATTCTAATGTCTAGGACTAATTCAGTTTGGAGGGAGGAGAAGGGCTCTGAAGACTACCAGATTGGGAATGCAGTCTTGAAGAGATAAGAAATAGTTGATGCAATTGAGTCTTGTCTGTATTCCTGAGTGGATTAGGAGAGACTCTAAGGCCATGGGGATGGGGAGCTTTAGCTCAGAGTGACTAGTATAAAACTAGGAATTTAGTGGTTATATCAGAAATATTGCCTCCATCATTCCCACCACTTTCTCACATTTCAAGACAGAATTCTTCTCCCTGATGTTTGTTCCTATACTTTCCCTCCAGCATCCTTACGCAAAGCTAACTGTGGTTGTATCACTCTCCAAAGTCTTATGGCTTTGAGAATCAGGGAGGACGACCTGTAAATAATAGCCCTTCCATCTTCTATCCTAGGAAAATGAATCAGCAAATCAGTAAGCACTGGTTGCACTTCTCTTCTGTGACAGACAACTGAGGATAAATATACAAAAGGGCATCAATCTTGCCCTCAAGAAGCATACATTCTAAAGGGGGTGAAAAAAATGGAATGCCACCTTTGAAAGACTCCAAGACAAAACTATGTGGGGGGAAAAGAAAATCTACAGATGAAAGCAAGGAGAATGAGAAGGAACATGGAATGGTAACTTGAATTCTAGTTCTCATTATATTCTTAACTTAATCTGTCACCTTGAACATAAATCTCTTCCTTTCTTTGTACCTTAATTTCTTTATATGTCAAAGGAAAGAGTTGACCTAGATGATCTCAAAGCTTGCCTCCAGCCAACCTGATTCAGTCAGAATGAAATGGGGTGATGTCCTTGACCTTTCAGAGTCTAGGGATCACTTAGTCTGCCTCCCCACTCATGCCAATGTCTCACCTGTTTTGTGATTAGATTAGATCTGGCCTTAATCATATAGTCTAGGTGGGCTGAGTTTCCTCACCTATGTCCCTTCTATATTTGATTAATAAGACACCCTTAAAAATGCCTAAATTCTTAATTTCAGCCTAGAAGGAGTGTTGACTTGGCTCCTTATCTATATGGATAACCAAGGAGGAGGTTAACCAGTTTTTTTAAACCAGACTTTTTTTTTTTTTTTTCTTCTGCATCCCTGAGAATCCATTCTAGTGTGCTATTAAGGAAAAGGGATAAAGCCCTCTGGTGATGGCTGAAAATTCAGGGTGTCCTAACATTTAGAGTCTCTGTAACTCTTTGAGTGATCCAGGAGTGGATTAGATTACCTGGGATAGGGTGGGTTCCCCCTCCCCGAAAATCTTAAAGCAATGGTTGAATGACCCTTTGTCAGGGACATAGTAATGAGGACTCTTGCTCATGAATAGGTTGGATGAATGCTCTCTGAAGTCTCTTCCCACTCTGAAATTCTATGATTTGGAATCTGCAAGCCTTCTCCTTAATAGACCTTAGATTTTTTAAGTAGCAAGTAATTAAAGTTCATTTCTTCATTGAGGAGGGGGTGTCCCTGAGATGTCGGACAGTAGAATTGCCACTTTGTTTGTAGTGCGACCCATGAAGCAACACCTCTCAGCTCTGAATGGACCACAACGGGGCTGGAGGGTTAATTTGAATCATTTTAGACTTTTTTCCTCACGTACTTCCTATCTATTTGGCATCTCATCATTAGCAACACCCACTGAGTTGTACAATAGTGCAGGCAGCAAACCCACCTCCTGCCTTTGAAGGTCTCCTTCTTATTACTACACTCAGCTGGCCATGTAGCCTGTAACACATTCTCAAAGGCCCGCCTTATTCCTTATCCTCCTTTCACATCCCTTTGGAACAGCCATTTCAAGAAAACCTAACAGTCTTCGTTCTTCATCTCTATCAAGATCTGAGACCTCACAGCTCCAGGCATGTTTGATATCTTCTCCCTCTTTCCCTCTCTCCTCCTCTCTCACCCCCTCCTCTCCTGACTGGCAGAGAAATTGGAATCAGGCTCAAACATATAACGAGATTAATGTGGTAAAGACAAGCATGTACAACAGAGTGGAATCGATGCTTCTGCCCTTTGATAATCTATTCAACTCATTTGGTTACATCATTAATAGACAGCTGTGTATTCTGTGAAGATTACAATATACATTAATCAAAGACATGGTACGGTGAGAGTTGAAAATTTATGCTTCCCCTTTTGTGTAGCAGCAGGAAAGGTCTCTCAGTTCGATTTCAGAGAGTGAGGTATTTTGACATAAAGAAACAGGCCATGATCAAGTTCCAAGTCTGAGAACATTAAAAACAAAAGAGTGGCCATTACTGTGTGTCTGTGTGGGAGGAGATTTCAGAACAGAAGAGGAAAAAAGCAAGGAATTACAAGCTCAGAATAACTGGCCACCAGAAGCCAGGCCACCTCCCAGGGGTATTTGTATATGAAAATGGAATTCTTGAGTCTGAAAATGTCCCTAAAGCACACCAGAGAGAAGCTAAAATGATAAGATGGCAGTTGTGAAACTGGCCTTGCCATTGTTAAAAGAACACTGGTCCTTCTGAAGACCTACCTTCAATCTTGCCTCTTCTTATTAATTGTTTAACCAAGCACATTATTTGACTTTCTTAAGCCTCAGTTTATTTTTCTAAAAAATGACCACATTGACCTTAGGCAAGTTATTGCGCCTGAATCTTAATTTTCTCATCTATAAAATGAGAGAATGAGTCTAAATGACTTCTTGTAGCTCTACACCTTATTGCTAGATAAATACAAAGCATATTTCTAACTACGATAACCCATTTTCAGGGAAAGGGAGCATTTGCTTTATTTGCTGGTGCATCCCTGGGGATAACATCTAGGGTTAGAGAGTAGGAGTATACAGTTATGTGAATAGGAAGTAGAATGAGCCTCTGCTAAGAGGCAGGGGCTTGGAGAATACTATCTCAGTAGATGCACAAGTCACTTCCAAAAGTATCCTAAGTTCCTATCCTAACTCAAAAATCATTATGAAATAAAGAAAAAATTAGTAATTATCTGAGAAGAGAGTATTTCCTTTTAAAAAAAAATGCCCAATTTCAGACTTAAGAAGTTTGTGGGTTTTTCTTTTTTTTTTTTTTTTCTGGGGGGGGTCTACTGAATCAGTTTAGGACACTATATTTAAGGACCTACTCTACCAGTGTCTTTGATAATTACTTGAGCAAGTAATTTTTTTTTTCTGAAGTAAAATAAAAGGCTTGGATGATACTGAGAGTTAGATTTCTAAGGTTTGTATTTATCTAGCAATGGGATTTAAAACTAAAAGGGACTATATGAGATAATTAAGATAGTGATCAGTTCATAAGAATAAGTTAGGAGTCAGCTCATCATTATCATGATGGTGTTCACACAGGAGACACCTTCTCATAAGAAGCCAGAATCCCGAGTTCTCTATCTCTGTCTGCAATCTGTGTGACACTTAGAAAGTCATTTCATTAGGGCCTCAGTTTCCTCATCTATAAAGGGGAGGGGCTGGATGACATGAGAGCTTTAAGGCACTTACAACTCTAACTCTATGATCCCATCACAGGCCAATGATGGAGAGAAATGAATTAACTTGTTGTACAGATTTTTGACAAGGTCTAGAGGCTTCAGGATCTTATGAACTCTTCATGCTCAAATAGCTTTCTGCACTTCTCCCTGCCCAAGGGCTTTGTCAAAGTCATATTGTGCTATGGGTCTGATGAAAAAAAAGCTCCTTCTGTGATACCATTAAATAGATATCAGGTAAGAAAAAGGAATTACCTCAGTACAAGAAAAAGATAGAGGGGAAGATCGGATCACTGGGGAAAAATGAGAGGAGGAGAAGAGGTAGAATGTCTGACAGGCAATATTTTCAAGGTGAAATTGCAAATAACAAAGATACAGGAATTCTGGTAGAGAAAGGATAGAAATTCAAGATAATTCTTATTTTTAAGGAAAGTTTACTTCAGAGTCAGAACCAGAATTCAAATCTTGGCTCTGATATTTCATCTGTGTGATGTTACTTTTTGTTATTTAGTTGCAATTCAATCATGTATAACTCTTCATGACCCCTTCTGAAGTTTTCTTGGCAGAAATATTGTAATAGTTTGCCAATCTCTTCTCCAGCTCACTTTGGGATGAGGAAACTGAGGCAAACAGATTGGTGTTCGCCCACAGTCACATAGTTTCTAAGAGTAAATTTGAATTCAGATTTTTCTGACTCTAGATCCAGCAATCTGTCTCGTATGCCATCTTGATGCTCGTTTATTAGTCTGGGAAACTCTCAGAAGGAAATTTCTTCTATCGATGCAGAGCAGTACTTTGCAATTTATAGGCTTAGAGAATTGCATGACTTGTCGTCATATGGTTAGTATATATCAGAAGCAGGGCTCTAATACAGGTTTGTGTGGCTTTGAAACCAGATTTCTGGTAGCACCACAACTAGATGTAGATATCTTGATATAATTAAGGGGTTAGGAGAAGGGGAAAGTCTAAATACTTGCTTTGAGATCATTTGAATAGGAGATGAGATAAGGTTCCAGGTCTTGCTCCCCATTTCTAAATTTCTACTTTGAGATTTTATCTAGTCTTTTAATTAGAAATCTATTAATCAATAAGTTTTTATTAAGTATATACTATATGCAAAGCAAAGTACCAGATAAACATTGGAGAGAAAAAGACAAAAATGAGAGACTCTTAAATTCTTTCAGGGACTACAAAACAAACATAGGGCTGAAGGCATTAGCTCCTGATAGGGGGAGGTGTCAGAAAAGGGCTTATGTAGGAAGTGGTTCTTGGACTGAACCTAGGAGTAAATTAGACATCTTGAGAAAGACATACATTCCAGGCAAATGGGCCAAACAATGCACAGTCACAGAAACAGGAGGTAAAACTGTGAATGAATAAATAAGCATTTATTAAATATTTAATATATATGGGCCCTATTTTGTGTAGGAGAATGAAACATGATACCAGATGAGTGAGTTTGGAGGTAAGGGATTTTCCTGTTGGTCCAAACGTCAGCCTAGATATAGTAGACCATGAGAGGCACTCTCCAATCAAGGGCCCAGAATGGAAGTTCTAGAGTAAAAGGGGTTTCAATGATCCAAAGATAAGAGCCTAGAAACAGGGGTTCTCAAATTACGGCCTGAGGGCCAGATGCAGCTAGCTGAAGATGTTTATGCAGCTGGCCAGGTTATGGCAAATGGGCTGAGGGGCAGAGACAGTGAGGTTTTGTTTTTACTATAGTCCGGCCCTCCAACAGTCTGAGGGACGGTGAATTGGCCCCTATTTTAAAAGTTTGAGGATCACTGACCTAGAATAATGAGGAAAAGAAAGGTTAGTTTAGTTGGATCATAGATTGTGTGAAGGAAAATAATCAGACTGGACTATATCAAGAGATATTTATTTCCTTGATGTACTGTCTGGGCCAAACTTTTTCTCTTGTTCAAGAATTCCACGAATATTGCTAAATAAGTAAAATAGCTTTACAAATGTGTGCACATATTGATATATTTTCATTTATGCAAAACAAACATAAATACAGAATATACAGTTAGAGAATAAAACAAAAAAGTGTAAGGATACTGGGGAAGTACAACATATATAGTTGTTTGTGTGTGTGTGCCCTTGTGTGCTTCGTCTGGAGTCATACCTGAGTTCAAATGCAGTTTGAGAGGGGTGGAGGGAAAGGGAAGGAATAAAGAAAGAATCAAGGAGGGAAGGAGGAAGAGAGAGAGAGAGTGTCAGAGACAAAAAGACAGATACAGAGAAAAAGTGAGAAAAAGAGAGAGAGAGAGAGAGAGAGAGAGAGAGAGAGAGAGAGAGAGAGAGAGAGAGAGAGAGAGAGAGAGAGAGAGAGAGAGAGAGAAGAGGGAGGAGAAGGAATGGGAGAGAGATAGGGAGAGATAGGGGGAGAGAGATGTTACAATAATATACCTACATATCTTTAGTAATTGTTTATAGGAATCCTCAAGGAAGACAACAGGGAGTGAACAGGATGTTCACCTGAAATTACTGATGTGTTATTCAGACATTCTGTTTTGTAGAATAAGCAGGTGGGTGGTGTAAGGACCTTCCTTGGGAAGGAGTAGGTTTGCCTTTAATGATTATCTTCAAGAAGAGGCAGACTACTCATGGAGGTTGTTGTTTGTCCTTGGTACTCAAAGAGGACCATCATATCAGGGAAGACATTCCATGACATGCAAGTGAATTGGACTTAATGAGGATATGTAGTAGAGGGGAATCTTGTTCGTGTATGAATTGGTACTTTGTTGCTTTCTGAGGTCTCTTCTAACTTCCAGAAGCTGTGATTCAGTGGGACACCTTTTTTGCTTTAATCATCCATCCCCATACATAACAACAAAATGTACCTTGATTTTTGTTAAGGGATGACCTAAGACCACAACCTGGATAATTCAGGTTAGATGGTGGGACAAAATAAAGCTCCTAAATGTTGATTTTGAGGGGTAGCCAAGTGGTGCGATAGGTAGACCTCTGACCCTGGAGTCAGGAGTTCTCCAGTTCAAATCTTCAGACACTTAACACTTACTAGTTCTGTGACTGTGGCCAAGTCACTTAACCCCAGTTGTCCCCCACCAAAAAGGTGAATTTTGAATGATTAATGAAGGTTTATTTTGCCCCAACAGAGCAAATAATGTAGGGGGTTGCTAAGCTCTTCTAGAAGCAGTCTTTATCTCTATAGGGAAATTCATGTGGTCAACATTGCAGAATAGTTCCAAAAGTCTTCAGACATTTACTAAATCAAAGAGGCACTAAGTCCTATGGGATGAGACTTTATAATGCTCCTAGGTGACCAGGAAATGGTGTAGAGGTAGGCAGAAGCCAATCAGGTTGCAGGTGTAATCTTGTTGCATTTAGGGGAAACTAATCTCTGTTACAGGGATCTTAGAGCAAATAGGGTCTTATTATATCCTTTCAGATTTCAATGAAATCATATTCACTTACTAATGTTGGAACCTCAGTTAGGAGGGTCTTCCAAACCAGGGATCTTAAAATTTCAACCTTGGTGCAATTCAGTACATTATCATCTGTCCAGGAGGTAGATTTAGTGACAGCCTCTTTAACACCCTCCCTTCCTAAAATTCATTATAAACAGTGTTATGGCAATGAATTGCAAATGAGTGTGTAATGATCAATCACTTACGCTAAAGGTGTTACCATTTGCTGCTGCAGTGTGACAATGTTATAAAATTAAACCACCAAAAAACTGCATCCCCATCTGACTTAAGATGCCCCAAAGCAGAAAAAGGCCAAGGCAAAGGTTTTTGGGAATATCCTCTGTCTATATAGGAAAACCATAAAACCCAATTAAATACATTTTGGGAATGAGAAGGGGGAGAGAAAGAGAGATGCAGAGGAAAGGGTGGTAAAACTTTGGTCCCACTAAATTAAATTGTGGTTCTTTTATTCGTGGGGCCACAGCTCAACAGTAAAAAAAATTAAATTAAAAATAAATAAATAAATAAAAATCTTTTCTATGGGTTCAGGTTTGACAGAAGATTGCTGTGTTTAATTTTTGTTTTAATGAAGTTTAATTTGGCCCTATTTCATGTAGGAGAATGGAACATGATACCAGAGGGGTGAGTTTGGAGGTGAGGGGTTTTCCTGCTGTTCCAAAAGTGCTTTTAAATAAATAAACTTTGCCCCTATGTAACCTACCTGACCCTCAGTTTCCTTATCTGTAAAAGAAGGGGATTGACCTTAGAACTGATTTCTAAGGTCCCCATCAGGCTTAGTGGTGGATCATAATTCTATGGTTTTAAAGTTGTTTTCACTGTATAATAGATGTTAAACTATTTGATACCTTTGAAGTCATTTTGTGCAATTCTCTCATTGTTTAGATGAGAAAATTGAAACCTGGGAAAGTGGTCACACAGGCACTCATCAGAGATAGAATTTGAATCCAGGTTCTGCTTGTTGCAGTTAGCAACAATAAGAAAAAAATAATGGAGCAGACAGTGGAAGAAGGAATTTTAAACAGATAAATGGGCAGCTTGGAAGAGGAATGTATTTCTAGGGATTGAATAGTGCCTGTGACTGCTAGTCAGCTTGTTGCAATCTTATCCTCTTTACATTGGTGGGGCAGAAATATGGTTCTGGTTGTTGTTGTTGTTGTTTTTAGCACCAGCTAGTTGGACACACTCTTTTTTTTTTTTTTTTTTTTTGTATCCCTTGGGGGAAAAAAAAGAAAAAAAGGAAAGGGAGGAGACAGTTGGGAAAGAGAAAGAGAGGAGAAAGAATAGAAGGAGGGAAGAAAAGGAAAGAGAGGAAGAAAAAGGAAAGGAGGAAGAGAAAGAAGCAGAGGACAAGGAAGAAGATAAGGAAGAAGAAGAGGTAGGAAAAGAGGAGGAAAAGAAGCAAGAGGAGAGGGAGAAGAAGGAAAAAAAAGGAAGAGGATGAGGAAGGAGAAGGAGGAAGAGGAGGAGGAGAAAAAGAGATGGAGAAGAGGAGGAGGCAAAGAGGGAAGAAGAGGAAAAGCAAGAGGAGGAGAAAGAGAAGGAAGGGGAGGAGGAAGAGAAAGAAGGATCATTAGAGAAAAAGAAGAGAAGGAAGAAGAGGATGAGAAGAAGGAAGAGGTTTAAAAGGAAGAGGAAGAGGAGAGGAGGAGTTGGCATTTACTATGCTTGACATTTTCCAAACTGTTTTTCTCCCAATGACACTATGAAGCTGGCAGTGCAAATATCTTACAGATGAGGAAGCTGAAACCTATTTATGGATCATAGGATCTTAGAATAGGAAAGGGGCTTACAGATCTACATAGCCATATGCTATAGAAAGCGGAGGGGGACTAGTATCCACCCAAGGAGATTGAATGTCTTCTTCAAGGCTATATATCAAGTTAATGGCAGAGCCAAGATGAAAGGCTCCAGGTCACTGGTCTTTCATTTCAACTATAATGTCTGTCACAATGAAGGGGCTAGAATTTGAATCCAGGATCTCATAGAGAGTTGAGGAACCCATTCGCCGATTTGACCTTATGTGGAATTTCTATATTTCTCTGTTCCTCTCCTTGTCAGCATTTTTTGTTTTCCTCTCTCCCCACCCTTTAACCCCGTCCCCTTTTACCTTCACACTTATCCTGAATATGGTTGGCGTCATGAATATTCTTAGAGGGCCATGTTGCCTTGCCACTCACTAAATCTATTTTGGCATCTGATTTTTAACACAAGAGGTTGTTGGAACAGAGACTATATCAGACATCTCATTTCAGACATTTATTAGATGTATTTCCCTGGACAAGTCATTTAACTTTTAATATCTATCTCACTTTCCTTATCTGCAAAGTAGGGATGATAATAACACCTGTGAGAACTGTGAACACTTTGAACTCTAAAACACTTACTACTGGCTGGTAGCATATAGCCCCTCCTCATTCCTTATCTCATCTGACCCTTCCACAATAGTACAATGATAGATTTTCCTATACATTTTATAAATGGAAAAACTACAGTCTGGATGGGTGATTTGGCTATGGTTTTGTAGTGGTGCTAACTAAGCTGAGTGTCTTTCAGCATTCATTGGTAAATTTCTTGAGAGAAAGGAGAGGAGACTGGATTTTCATCTCCTTGAGACTTGTGAATCAGTTTTAGAACAAGTCTCTGCTATGACACAAACTCAAGATCACTCAAATCCAGTCCCCAAAACTCAAAATCACTCAAATCCAGTCCCAAGTTCTGCCTTCCCACTAGTTCAGTTCTTGAGCAAAGTCAACCCAAAAGACCAATAGAGGTCTCTAAGATTCAGAAGTTGCCACTCCTTTCCCTGCAGCAGGGGAGCGTGCACACACGTGAGCATGTGTATACACACACACACACACATACACACACATACACACCAACACACATACACACACAACCCTTACTCTGGGGTCCATTAATGACCTATTGTGGACCTAGCCTGGCCATATGGTTTTGTTGGGTTTTATTTCCAAGGTGGTGTCATGGATAATCATGTTGGACTTAGAATCAGGGAGTCCCGAGTTCAAATCCTATCTTGGAACCCTGGGTAATGGTCCCTTAACCTCTGAGACTATAATTTCTAAAGTGGGGATATAATCACTGAGTTTGTTTCATTAGCTTATTATGAGTTTCAAATGAGAAAATATATGAAGTGTCATGTAAAGTGCTATCTAAGTGTTAATAAATAATATGATTAATCTTTACTATATGTTCTCATGGGAAATGCTTATAATCAAAACCCTGCTTGCCCTATGGAGATTTCTCTTATTTACAGACTAAGTGATACCTCTCCCTGCTTTGGCTTGTAACTATAGACAAAATAATCTACTTCTTACTGACTTCCACCCTAATTGTACTCAATATGATTAAAAAGCACTTTGTGAATATCATTTCATTAAATCCTCTGAGAGAGATAGGTGATATTACTATCATTCCCATTTTAGACATGAGGAAACTGAGGCAGGCAGAGATTAAGTGTCTTGCCAGGGTCATACAGCTAGTGAGCATGCAAAGCCAGATTGGAACTCAGGTTTAATTTGACTCCAGCTCCAGGGTTCTATCCATTGAACCACCTAGCTCCCCTAAACTATAAACAATGGGTAGGGGGAAAGTAAATAATTAGATCCATGTCTTCTGATTTCCAGACCACAATATTACTGTCTAATCTATTAATCTAGTGTATTCACCAAGTACCAATTTTTTTCCAAAGCACTGAGCTAGGTGCTAGGGAAACAACAAAAAGAAAAATATTCTCAAGCCTCAAGAATGTGGCATTTTTCCTGCCCATCCTACTTCACTCTAGGAGTGGGTGTCAGGAGTGCTCCCATCTCATCTCAGTTTTGCTACTAATTTCTATTTCAAGCTATCTCCCTCCCCCATTAGCCTCAGTTTCTTCATCCATGAAATGGGTATACCTACACCACTGCTTTATTAAATGGATCAAATGTGAAAAGGCCCATTAAGTTCTTTGAAAGACATAAAATGTTATATCCATATGAGATATCATTGCTACTAATGGAAAACCCACTGCCCAGTTAACCAGGGAAATCAGACCTTTTGCTGCAATTAATTTTAGAAGGCCTCTTTGAAAAATACTCTTCTTCTTTCCTAAAATTTCTCTTATTCTGAACCTGACAAGCTTGCAAAAAAATGAATATTTACATGTATAAAGTAGAACAAAGAAAGAAGACTACTTATGAAACCATAAATCTCATTGTTTATTTATATATCCATATACATATATGTGTGTGTGTTTGTGTGTGTGTGTGTGTGTGTGTGTGTGTGTATATATATATATATATATATTTTTTTTTTTTTTTAATAGCAGCCCCTCTAAGGTAATAGATAGCTGACTGGGTCCCTAGAGAACATCTGACTAATATAATTAAGAGTTCTAGAATTGAACTAACTACACACAGCGAAAGAACTCTGGGAGATGACTATGAACTACTACATAGAATTCCCAATCCCTCTATTTTTGTCTGCCTGCATTTTTTATTTCCTTCACAGGCTAATTGTACACTATTTCAAAGACTGATTCTTTTTGTACAGCAAAACAACTGTTTGGACATGTATACATATATTGTATTTAGTTTATACTTTAACATATATAACATGTATTGGTCAACCTGCCATCTGGGGGGGGGGGGGGGTGGAGGGGAAGGGGGTAAAAACTAGAATAAAAGGTTTTGCAATTGTCAATGCTGGAAAATTACCCATGCATATATCTTGTAAATAAAAAGCTATAATAAATTTTTAAAAAAAGAGTTCTAAGAAAAATGAAGAGAGGAAGGCCTGAATGGATTTCTAGTATTTTCACTCAAAGCCCCCACCACTGTGATTCCTCCTGATTATCTGCCAAGTTTTGTTAGTTTTTTAGCAAAGGTATTTACCGAGATGTTTGTAACAAGAATGGCTACAAAAATATAAAAATATACCCTTTCTCAAAAAAAAAAAAAAAAAAAGTCTTTCCTACCAATTCAGACAAGATCAGGGAAGAGGCTGGGGCACAAAATTAAAATACAATGTTGCTGAAGCACAAATACATGATACAAATGTAGCAGGACAAAAAAAATGAGAATTCCTGGTTCCTAGAAGTCCTTTCTTGAGTCAGAGTGGGGCATTTATCTTTGTTTCAAGTGGTTACACTTTTCAAAGTCACGTTCTCTTTCAAGTGGCTATCTTTCTGTATCCCAGGTTTGTTCAAGTTTATCCATATTTGTCCCCAATGTGACCTTTGGATGCATCATTGCCTATTGGTCCAGTCTGCCTAATAGGATGATATTTAGGAGAGAGGAATATAATACTGCCTCCAAAGTAACTTCATACATGTTTCTTCCCCTGCATCAGGCCTGGGGTCTACCTCCTTGAGATATTTCTGAGTCAGGAGTTTGGAGTCTTCCACTGCTGAATTAACTGTTCTTTTAATACACAGGCCTAGAAATGTGTTTAATTCTTTCACCAATGATAAGATGTCTCTTAACTTGTGCCATCAACTTTTATCCAAGAGTCAAAACACTGTATAATCCTGAAATCAATTGGAAATTGACTAAAGATTAATTCATATGTAGTTTAAACTTTCTATTAGTTGATTCAATCAAGGTGTCTAGGCTCTCTATGATTAATTGGGGGTAGAAGTAGAACCTCATCCATGCATAAATATATGTTAATTCTAAACCTATATTGTTTTTTCTATGCTGTTTTCTGAACTTCCTTCTAATTACTTCTGTGAATTTTCTTTCCTATACTGTTTTCCTTTTATTTTTTTTCATGAGCATAACTAGTCTCTCTTTATCTCAAAACAAATAAAACACCTGAAAGCAAAAATATTCCTCCTTTGCAAAACAAACAAAAAACCAAAAAAAACATTTAATATAGTACAGCAAAACTAAATAAATCTACAGTTGATCATGTCTGTATCTCATCAGGAATCTTGAGTTCCCAACCTCTTTGTCAAGAGAGTAGAAGAAGGCTTAATCATGAGTTCTCTGGAGTCATAGCTCGTTATTGTAATTAATAGTTTGTTTTTTTCCGAGTTATTCTCTTGACAATGTTGTAATTATAGAAATAGATTTTTTTCCTGGTTCCCTTTACTTCCTTTTGCTTCAGTTCAGATACATCTTCCTGGGTTTCTTTGAATTTGTCCTTTTCATTATTTTTTTTAAACTACACAATCATATTCATTTCAATATTCTCTTGTGTGTTTGAGAAGTATTGGCTCTCAATAATGCCAGCTTTGTATTTACTATATGTAGTAAATGATTGATAAATACTTGATGAGTTGACCTGCCTGTCTGTAGCCCCATCTTCCCTGGAGAAAATGAAAACATAGGGGACCACTGATCCAGACAAGTTTGCTTGTAAACAACTTCTGACTTAAGTAACCCAACAATAGTCATACCCACAGATCAGTGTTCCACCACCCAGAAACAATGAAGTTATTCTTTATAATTCAGCTTTTGCAGGGGCTGTCTATATAGGTCATATGTGTTCTTCTTGATGTTTCTTTGTGTCAAATGTTTGTGTGCTTTTTCCCTTTGGGTTAGAACCTTAGGCATTGATCCAATAAAAAGATGGAGCTGCTCTTCTTTGTCCTTGAGAAATCATTGGGCCTGAACCATGGCTCTAATAGTCCTTATGTATTTATGGGTGGCAAAAAAGAGTTGGGGGCCTTGTCTGAACTTATCTGCCAGATCACTGCTCATTCTCTATTAGAACTAATCTTCAATTAAACATGATACTAAGAAAAGCATACTGTATTTGGAATCCAAGGACTTGGCTTAAAATCCCCAGCTTGTCATTATCTATATGACCTTGGACAGATCATTTAAATTTTTTTGAGCCTCAGTTTCCTCACCTCTGAAGTTCAGCAGGGGCTGAACTTAAATAGAGGCTTAGTAAGTAGATGCTTAAATAAATGCTAGTTAGTTGACTGAGGAGGTTTATAGATTTAGATCTACAAGAGATCTCAGAAGTCTTCTAATCTAATCCCTCACTTTACAGACACAGAAACTGAGTACCAGACAAACACAGCTGCATGGCAAAGCTGATAGAGCATTGTCTCTGGAGTCAGGAAGACCTGAGTTAAAATTTGACTTCAGATATTTACTAATTGTGTAACTCTGGCCAACCCATTTTACTTGTGTCTATCTTGGTGTTCTCATCCAAACAATGAGGATAACAATGGTACCAATTGGATGCTATTTATAGCATGATGTTTAGAGCACAATAGATGCTTAATAAATGCTTGTTTCCTCCCTCCTTCCTTCCCTCCTTCCCTCCTTCCTTCCTTCCTTCCTTCCCTCCCTCCCTCCCTCCCTCCCTCCCTTCCCTCCCTCCCTCCCTCCCTCCCTCCCTTCCTTCCTTCCTTCCTTCCTTCCTTCCTTCCTTCCTTCCTTCCTTCCTTCCTTCCTTCCTTCCTTCCCTCCCTCTCTCCCTCCCTCCCTTCCTTCCTTCCTTCCTTCCTTCCTTCCTTCCTTCCTTCCTTCCTTCCTTCCTTCCTTCCTTACCTCCCTCCCTCCCTCCCTCCCTCCTTCCCTCCCTCCCTCTTTCCCTCTTTCCCTCCCTCCCTCCCTCCCTCCTTCCTTCCTTCTTTCCTTCCTTCCTTCTCCTCCCTCCCTCCCTCCCTTCCTTCCTTCCTTCCTTCCTTCCTTCCTTCCTTCCTTCCTTCCTTCCTTCCTTCCTTCCTTCCTTCCTTCCTTCTTTCCTTCTTTCCTTCTTTCCTTCTTTCCTTCCTTCCTTCTTTCCTTCCTTCCTTCTTTCCTTCCTTCCTTCTTTCCTTCCTTCCTTCCTTCTTTCCTGTAGGAACATACAGATTCTAAGTACCAAAGTTACAATTTGAAACCTGGTCTTCTGATTATCCTTAGCACTCCTCTCAATGCACCAGGCTGACCAGGTGATCACTAAGATCCCTAGCAGTCATATATCTCTTAACTTCTATCTGAGAGTATACAATTCTAAGGTCCTATCTATTTCTAATAATGACTAAGAGTTACTTGAGTAAGAGATAGAAGTGGGGGAATTGGAGAGTGACTGTAGCCCCCAAAGTGCCAGAAGTCCCACTGCCTGGGAGGATTAAATTCAGACATCAGTGAGATCAGATAGCAGCCTGTCAGGCCGACACATTCATAGAACTGTCAGTCCCGTCACCGTGCATCCTTGGCCGCAGGTGATGAAGCTTCTTCGCCAAAGCTCTGCATCCTGAGATTATACTTCAGCACAACAGAATCCTTGAACTTGAGCTGAACCCTGTTCAGGAGCCATGCACAGAGAGAAGAAACTGCATTGGCATCGATTCTCCTAGCAGTCATTCCATTCTCTTTAGAGCAATAGATTGTGCATTCTTGACACCAGGGCTAGGGAGCAGAGCGGGCTCTCTCTTTCCTTCTCCTCTATGTAAATAAAGCATCCTGCTAGGATATTTATTGGACTGCAGAAAAGATGCAGGGAAATTTAGCTTTCAAGAAGAGTGATAAAAAAAAAAAAAAAAGATCAGAAAACAGATCTGTTCACAAGCTTATTCACTACAAATCTCTTATTTATTGTCTCATAATGCTCTGTTGCCTTGTCCCCTCCACACTCCCCCCCTTCACATATACATCATTTTTTTTTGTCCTCCTCTGATTAGTACAGAAAGTGCTGAGCTGATGAATAGCTGTCTACATTTCCTTTCTGCCTCTTGTTTCAACAGCCGGTGAACAGACCAATGGATTTTCCCAAGATGGCGCTGATGGTGATGAAGTCTGCAAGATTAATTCCCCCACACTAAACTTATTTGAATTAATACTGACTTGGAGATAACATACAGAAGCTACCACATCTTTTAAAGTTAAAGGCAGATATTTCTTGAGCCCAGAGGGAACTGAGGCCACCTTGGAAGATGCAGTAATCCGCCAGTAGACAAATGAGCAATCTGAGAAGTAGATCAGAAGATCGTGGAATCATAGAGGGATCTTCAAGATGAGGGCCTTGGATGAAGCACAAAATTACAGAGGTATGAAGATTGAATGAAATAGTATATGTGATATGTTTTTCAAATTTTAAAGTTCTATATAAACATTAAATAACATTATTGTATGGTATGTAAATAATAATAACAACAATAAATATTATGTGCTTGAGGTAACACAGAAGGATTAGTAGTAGAAAAGGAAGGATTCAAATCTCAGTCCTTTGGAACCACTCTTTTCTGCTTTCCCTACTAGTACCACACTAGAAAAGAAAAAGGATAATGATCTTGATAGGCAAGTAGTCCTACTTCTTCATATGTTCCAACATATGAGGCAGGTGATGGACTTGGAATCAGGAAGACTTGAATTTGGATCCTGCCTCAGTCACTTACTATGTGAACTTGTTAAGTGACTTAGCCTCAGCCTCAGTTTCCCCATCTCTAAAATGGTGTTAATAATAGAAACCAAGATAATATGTATTAAGTACTTTTTCAATTCTTAAAATACTATATAAATGTCAGCTATTATACAAGGTTTGGGGTTTTTTCATATCAGATATACTTGCTATTTTTTCCTCTTCCACATCACTACCTGATCCCTGGTAATAGGGAGAAGGTGGAAGGTGGGTCTAGAAATGGGACTCAGGATGATCACCTTACACTAGAAGAGAAATCAGTTTTAGCCCTTCCCAGCATCACAGAAAATATGCAACTAACATCAGGAATAAATGGAACCCACCCTAAATAATTGGGAAATTCAGACAGACTGTATATGTATTCAAATCTTGTTAAAATTCTTCTCTGCCCAGAGTTTGGTTTCTTTCAGGCTCTGCCATATGGCTTTCA
Source organism: Sminthopsis crassicaudata (assembly GCF_048593235.1). Classification (NCBI taxonomy): domain Eukaryota; kingdom Metazoa; phylum Chordata; class Mammalia; order Dasyuromorphia; family Dasyuridae; genus Sminthopsis; species Sminthopsis crassicaudata. Next base: position 650,904,069 of record NC_133618.1, read on the forward strand.
GGGCCTGGACCTCTGGGTTGGCATTGCTTTCATATATTTGGATTAATACTAGGAAATCAAGATTCCATTCATAGAAGAAAATTCTAGGAATAAAGCAGTAACTGTAACAATAACTCCACCTTAGGTACAGAGAGAGCTTTATAGTTTCTAAAGTATGTAATGTACAAATACACACACACACATATATGTACACACACACAATCTACATCTACATATAAATATGACCCTCTCTATATATGTTTCAGAAATGCATGTATTTCTCTACACACACACACACACACATTTCAATTTGCCCTCTGAGTCCACAATGTTCTTTTTAGATAAAGAAATAGGCTTATACATAAATCTACAGATTTCTATATATTTTGGTGTCACTTATAAAAGTTTCACCTTTGAGGCAAAACCTGAAATACAAAGAAATAGATATTTGAAATGGTTTGAGAACAGTGCTTATCCCTTTTTATATCTTGTACAGTAAGTGGTGACTCAAGGGAGGTGATCTTACCTGTGTCATATACAATTCCAGGTAGTAATGAAAGACAAAATGAAAAATGTGGTCAGGCCAGTGAAGGATACAATTGGCTAATGACTGCAGTTTTCTGAGATGTTAATTTCTTTCATAGTGGCCTAGGATCCCATTATCCCATTTACCAGCCAGACACCATTTCTGTTGTTCTTTTTCTAGGTTCTATTAATTAAGACTACTCTATAAGTTAACTTTCATTTTATTCAGATCCCGTAGTGATGGTCATACAATCCCAGACTCTGAGAGCTGGGCAGGACCTCAGAGGCCATCTTGTACAACTAGAAGCTGAACAAGACTTCCTTCTACAATGAACAGAACCAAACTTCATCCAATGTTTGTTTGGAGACCTCCACTGAAAGTGAATTGACTAGTTCCCAAAACTATTCACTCTTGAATAACTCTTGTTTGGTATAAAGATTCTTTTAACCTCCATTTCACCACTGCTTCTCTAGGGCCAAGCAGAATTAGCCTAGTGTCTGTTCTATTTGAGAAACCCTCAAGGACTTGAAGACAAGTCATCATATCTCTCCCTAAGCCTTCTCTTCCCCAGACTAAACATTATCAGTTCTTCCAGTGGATTTTCATAGATCTCAAGCCCTTTTTATCCACCCTGATTGTCCTTTGTGGTGGTTCCATAGTTTATCAATGCCCTTTTTTTGTTTTAAGTTAATTTTTTTCCGCCAAACAAAAATCTGCCTTCTTCTCTTCTTCTCCCTCAATTGGGAAAGCAAGAAAAACAAAACTCCTTTTACAAACATGTGTGATTGAGCAAAACAAATTCCCCTATTGGCTATGTTAGATACATATACATATACATATATGTTAGATACATATCGTTTAATCTGTCACCAAATATATATTATATATGTGTGTAGACATGTTTCTATATATGTACATATACATGTCTACATATAAAATGGCAGACTAAAACACATGATTATATACATAATGGATATATACACATATATCTTATGTGTATGTGTTATTTTATATAAAAATATGCATACCTATAAACATATATATATAAACAAATACATGCATGTATGTAATGCTGAATTAAAACACATGTATTTATATATTTACAAGTACAGGTGCCTTATATATACATATATATACTTTAATATTTATACACACATGTATAATACATAAATACATATAATACATATGCACATAAATATGAATGTATGCATATACATATATGTATGTGTATATACCTATAAGTAAAAAAAAATGTCTTCTGAACCTACAATGTCCTTCTAAAAAGATAGTACCTAGAACTAAATAGTTAAGCAACTAGATATCACAGAACATTGAGACTAGGACATGGAATCAGAAAGATAAGAGTTCAAATCTAGCCTAAGACACACTAGCTGCATGATTCTAGGGAAGTCACTTTACACCTGTTTGCCTCAGTTTCCTCAGTTGTAAATGGATATAATAACATCACCAGCATCCCAGGGATGTTGTGCAAATTAAATGAGATATTTGTCAAATGCTTAGCATGATTCCTAGCACAGAGGAGACAATAAATGATGGTTGTTTTTTTTTTTCTTTTTTAATTTGCTAAACATAATACTCCAGATGTGAGCAGGGCAGACACAGTGGAATTATCTCCTTCTTCATTTTGGCTGCTGTTGTAGTTCAGTTGTTTTATTATATTCAACTCTTCCTGACCTCATTTGGGCTTTTCTAGGCAATGATAGGAGTGATTTGCCATTTCGCTCATTTTACAAATGAAGAAACTAAGGTAAAATTAGGTGATTTGCTACACAGCTAAGTATTGAGGCTGTATTTGAATTCAGGTCCTCCTGACTCCACAATTAGAGCAATATCCACTGCACCACCTAACTAACTACTGTCCCTTCAATGTAGCCTAATCCTGCAATAGATTTTTAGACTACCATATAAGAATGATGATTTATAGTGAATTTGACATCCATTAAAACTCCCAGATGTTTTCAAAATGAACTACTGTACCTTTTCATCATCTTAAGTTAATTTTTTTTTTAAATGACGCTTTGGTTTTAAAAAAATTGGCCCAATCCCATTGAGTATGTTTTATCCTGGGCTTCAAATGACACTAGGGATAGCTCTGGTTCCTAAATAGTCATAGCTTTTCCTTTGGGAATCCTTTCTTGGCTCCAGACATATCCCAAGAAATATGCCACTACTCCTAGTCAGTGGGAAATGAAACCTCCCCTTGCTTCTAATTTTGCCTTCCCAGCCTGGTCCTCCACAGCGAGCATAAAGATAATATTTTAGTCCTAAAGTTGGAGAAAGTATCAATATCAGGAGAAGCCAACTGGGATAACTGCAAATAGCTTCCCCTGGACCTCTGGGTCTGATGTTCGCAGAACTGCTCATTTTCTCCAGTAGAGCCCCATAGAGTGGTTGGTGTACATAGGCAGATTAGATCGCTTCCTGTGAGGCGTGATTTGGAGAGCCTTAGAGAAACCCCTCCTTCTTCCAAATAGTAATAATAGAAATTTATTCTATTAGACACTCAGTCCTTTGAGTTGAGCTTTGTCAGCTCTTTAAGGTACACTTTCAAAATGTAAATCTCCCAGGGGAGGTGATGCATTAAGTCCCTAATACAGCATGAAGGAATTTATTAGCTCCTTTTCCTTCTTGACAAGAAGACCCAGAGCCACAGTAGACACTGTGCACCTCTGGGCCAAGGGGGCATTGGAAGGTAATTCACAATATCCCAAAGACAAGTTTTGCTGACTTCACTGTTTTGCTAACATCTGCTCCTAGCTTTGACAGAAATACTTGAGCCATATCTAGAAAGCCGCAGAAGGAAATCAAAAGCGTCTCAAAACTAGAAGATCCCTTTCAGATGACTTGATACCTGTGCTATGGAAGGAATCAGAATGTGAAAGAATTTATGAAGGAAAGGCGAAATCAGGATTTTTAAAAGCATCACAATCCCTTTTTCTGGTCCTCAAGGATCTAGGCAGATCAACATTTCTCCTGTTCTCCCTTCCCCTCTCCAATTGTTCCCCACCTTTTGCTTCTACTACTCTGCATCTGGCTGGTATATTACAAAGAGGGATGGAGCTAGAGTCAGCATTTAATAGATGGCTCCATGAGCTGCTGGGATTGAAAAAAAAATTAACCAACCGGTGGCAGCAAGATGGCCATGGATCCTTATGAACTTATTCTGGTCCTCACAGGACAGATAGACATATAGTGTTTTGCCAGGCCCATATTCAGAGCTCTCCATCCTGCCAGAAAATATTCCCTACCCCAATGTTTGAGATGCTAAGGTTACCTATAAAAGTCAATGAGAAATTGGAGGGGCATTTTTAATCACTTTATTCATTGAATGTTAAATTTGAAAAGAGCCTCAAGAGAAAGGTTCTAAAAAGGTCTTGTTTTTTACAAGGTACCAATAAAACTGATTCAGCAGGTAAATTGTTTTTTTTTTTTGACTCAACCCCCCCCCACCCCACGAAAAAAGTTGGAGTTTTGTAAAATTCCAGCTTCTGAGTTCATTGGGTCATTTAAGTCTGGCTAATCCAATGGGAAAGAAAGCAGCATAGTAAAATTGAAGAAATACCACAGTTGGCCATCAGTGGACCTAGTTTGGAATCCTGGCTTCTAGACATGCTAACTTTGTAACCCCCAAAAAAGTCATTTAACTTCCCTAAGTCCCATTTCTCTTATCCACAAAATAAAGATTGGATTTAGGTAGTCTCTGAGGCCCTTTTCATCTCTAGAATCTATGACCAGTTTTGTTGTTGTTGTTGTTGTTGTTGTTGTTGTTGTTTTCTATTGAAGCCTTGCATCAATTACCCAACATTATCAATACACAGAAGGAAAATTTTGTGTCTGCATAAACTGATGGTACTTTCCTCCTTTGACTGTGCAGAGACAGTGCATTATAACAGTGTATGGGATGTTCAGGAGGACTAGCATCTTTGGTGAGAGGGTTTGCTGAGCTGTTTTCAGGGCAGTTCATCCACCTGTGATGTCTACACATCTTCCAACTTTCACTCGTGGCTCCAAGAAGCTGTAATATGGATAGCAACTACATCCTGTTAAACCATTTTGGCAGATGGGTTAAATCAGATTGAGGGTAGGACTCAAATCCCTCGGTGAGCTAGAAGGATGTCTTCCCCAAGTAAGCGAAGATGCCTCCTAGAAGAATGAGCACTTAAGAACACTTTATTCCAATGGCCATGAAGAAGGATGAAGTAAGTGCTGTGGAATGCTTAAAACTTGATCAGACCTCAAAGCCAAAGCCATCCAATGAATCCCAGACCATGGCCAGTTATCTTGACTTTTGTCCTGCCACTGGACTTTGTGACTCTGGAAAAGTGAGGGTAATGACTTTGTGCAGTCTTAAATACAATTCATGTGCAAGTCAAAACACCCTGTGATGTTACTGGGCTTCTTTGGCAAGGAAGGATAAACAACAACAATCCAGGGACAAAGTGTCATTTTTGAAGTTCTTGATTAGGAGTTCTGAGGTTTGAGTTCTAAGTCTCTGTTCCATCTTTAATCTTAGGCAAGTCATTTCCCCATGTAGTCTATTTCCTCATTCATCCAAAGAAAGGAATCCCTATGGTCAGAACTTGGAAATCCAAATGGAGAGACGTTCATAGACTTTAAAGCTAGAGTGGATCTCAAAAATATCTAGTCCAACTCATTCATTTGTAGATGAAAAAAAGGAGAAGCTCAGGGAGAGTTCTAGCTGCCCAAGATCATACAAGTAGGGAATTCTAGAGCAAATGATTGATTTTTTTTTTACTTCAAATCCAATGTTCTATCCAGTTCACCAGCTGAATATGCTTATTTTATTCAACCCAACAAGTATTTACTGAATACCTGCTATGCGTGAGACCTTTTGTTAGGCACTGAGAACACAAAGATAAAATACATCAGCATCTGTGGGACTACAGAAAGCTTACAATCTACTGCAAGGGATAAGGGTATAGGTAGAGATATCATGTGCACAAAAAAGCATAATGCCAGATAAAGTGTTTTAGAGAGAGAAGAATAGTCTTTAAAATAAAAAAATAGAAAAGAAAAAAAAAATAATCTCCTAGCAGTGTTCAAATGAAATAATTAATTTGTTCATGTTTTACGGTTAAGTTATTAGGAAACAGAACCAAATTAAATGAAATACATATAAATAAGAAGAATTTTAAAGCTGAAATAGATTTTAAAGTTTATCTAATCCAATCCTTTCATTTTACCAATGAGGAAAGATGGACAGCTAGGTGATGCAGTGGATAGAGTACTGGGACTGGAGCCAGAGTTCAAAGCCAGCCTCAGACACTTACTAGCTGTGTGACCCTGGACAAATTACTTAACCCCATTTGCTTCAGTTTCCTCATCTGTAAAATAAGCTAGAGAAGGAAATGGCAAACCATTCTAATATCTGTGCCAAAAACAACCCAAATGGGGTCACAAAGAGTCAGACATGACTGAAAAAACAACTCTGAGATGAGGAAGCAGGCTCAGAGAAGGAAATATTTTTTTGCCCAAGATCACCAAGAATAGAGGTGGCACAGACTCTCTTCCTGTGGCACCAGTTCTCAGGAACCTGGGAGAAAAGAGACAGAAAAGTGAAGCCTTGTCTTGTCTTGTCTTTGTGGTGGTGTTCCTGAGAAAATGTGTCTAAATTGTTGAATCATAGAAAGCCAAAAGATGACATCATAGAGCTTCATTCACTCACCTTCCAGGAAACTATGCCACGTATTTCTATGGTACAGTTAATTACCAGGAATTATAAGACACTATCCCCCACTTCTGGATGAAAGAGTGGGGTTTTCTTTGGTTTGGTTCTCAAATGGGGCTTTAAGGGACTCAAATATTATTCAAGTAATAGCTTCAGATAGTATTAAAGCCCATAAAACCTATTGCATGAATACAGATTTGGGAAAAACCATCTTAGATGGGGATGGGAGAAAAGGACTTGAGCTTTTCAATGAATGCCCTCTGCTTGGGGCAGATGACATCTAGAGAAAGTAAAATGTTCAGCTTTGGACCTTCCATTTTAGGAAGGATATTGATGAACCTTGCAGGATTGTGAAATCTGGAGCTGGAAGGAGTACTAGCCCATTTTATAGACTAGACAACTAAGGGCTTGAGGAGACAATAACTTACCAAACATCACAAAAGCAGCAAACAGTAAGGCTGGATATTGAATCCAATACTTATCTGGAGTGTTTCCTATTGTATTATGCTCTCATTAGAGGCATCCAGGAAGTATAGTGGATACATGGAATCAAGAAGACCTAAATTCAGATTCAGCCTTAGACACTGATTAGCTGTGTTAACCTCTGTTTGCATCAGCTTCCCCATTTGTAAAATGGGGATAATAATAGCACCTATGTTATGAGGATGAAATGAGATATTTATTAGGAGCTTAGCAAAGTTCCTGGTACCTATTGGGTGATATATAAATACCTATTCCTTTTCTATTCAACCTTGTGTATAAGAGAATGACAAAGATGGTGAGATAGTTCCAATGTAAGCACCTTGAGGGAAGAGACTGCTTCAATTTTGTCTCTGTATCCTGGCACCCTTGTATTATGTCTGGCAAATAGCAGACTCTTTTTAAAATGTTTGTTCAATTCAAATGAATGCATACTTTTCATTTTTGAACATCTTAGATTTTCAGTTTCTGCTACTAAGGTATTTTTCTTTCTTTTTAAATATATGTTGTTGTTGTTGTTGTTTGACAATTCTTTTTTTTCAAACCATTGTCACTTCCCAGTGACTTCTTCCTCCATAAAAGCTTGTGTGGTACAATAGTATATAGTTAAGCAAATTAAATCGATACATTACCACTGAATTTTTCTATTGTTTTTTAAAGGAAAAATGAAACCAATATAGATTTTTTTTTCATTAGATCATGTTCTTTTACAAATATATTCTTTCTTCAGTCATTCAAAGAGCCACTGCTTGCATCAAAGAGGTAGGAGGAAAAATACAGTTCAGCAAAACTTATCAACAAATAAACAAGCTGGCACCTTATGCAATGTTTCCCAACTCTGCAAAGAAATGAGAGATTCATTTTCTCATTCTTTCTTCCTGGGCAAATATAGTTGTCATAGTTATACACTATTCAATTAAGGAAAGGTTTTTGGTTTGTTTTCTTTTCTTTTCTTTTGTAGTTGTAGTTTTATTTTTATTGTTATAGTTATTATGTATATTGTTTGGTTGACTTTGCTTACTTCACTTTTCATCAGTACGTAATCCTATCATGCTTCTCTGAATCCTTCATTAGCAATCATTTCAAATAATACATCAATATTCCAGTATATTCATATGTCATAATTTATTTAGCCATTCCCTAATTGATGAGCAGTGATTTTTTCTTTGTTCTTTGTCCTGCAAAAAGCACTGCTATCAATGTTTTGTTTTATATGACTAACATTGATATACCTTTTTAGTGTTTTCAAAGCATTTTACATTACCTTATTTGATCCATACAACAATTTTTGAAGAATGTACTATTATTATAATCTTTTACAAATGAAGAAACTGAGGCAGAGAGATTGTGACTTGCCCATCTAATAAGCATCAAAGGCAAGAATGAAACTCAGTTCTTCCAGTTCTAGCATTTTAGCCACTGGTTGTTTTCTAACAGGAACTCCCCATCTAACATTGACATTCCCCCCCCGACACACACACCCTTAGATACATGTATTACTTTTGTCTGAAAATCTTCATAGAAAATGACATATTACAATGGTTTCACCACCAGTGGCATACTCTTGAGCGTTAAGAAAAATTGCTTTTTTTTTTGGTTTGTTTTGCAAGAGAACTTTAGGATGATTTCATCTTTCTTTTTGAATTTTCCTTTTCTTTTCATTTCCTAGATTCTTCCTTTTGGCAGCATGAACTGTCTTATACCTGTCCTATATCTTCTTAGGAATTCTGTTGTTCTTTGTGTACTGTAATAATTCAAGACATCAACCTGTAATGTCATTGGTCCCCCTCAAAAATAAAAGGCAAACAACAACAAATGTGAGAATTGCTTTTTACAAGCATCTTCATCTATTAATCATCTATTAATTAATTAAACACTTATTAAGTACCAACAATGACCAGGCACTGTGTTAAGGGCTAAGGAGACAAAAAGAGGCAAAAGACAGCCCCTGCCCTCAGGAAGCTTATTATCTGGGAAACAACATACAAACAAATACATACAGAAGAAGCTATATATAGGATAAATTGGAAGTAAATAAGACACTAGGATTGAAAGGAAGAAGGAAGGTTTCCAATAAAAGATGGGATTTTGGTAGGGACTTAAAATGAAGCCAGGGAGATCAGTAGGTGGCACAGGGGGAAAAGAGTATTCCAGACATAGGGAACAGCCCAAAGGAATTTTCTGATTCAAGAGATGGAGTGTCTTGTTCTTCTTGCAATAGAAAACATATATCTGACCACCTTCTGGCCTAGGATGCACTGATGCAGTCTTTAGCATTTCATACTTTTGTTCCAGGGAGGTATTTGTTACTATAAGGAGCACCCCCACCTTGTCCATAGCTCCTTTATGGACATTCAGAGGCAATGCTGGCAAAGCCTGAATGGAAGCAGCTTTAAAGACCCCAGGCTGACCATAAGGACTTTCCCCATTGTTCTCAGACTCAATCTCCTCACTGAGCATGTCCATGCCAAAGTTATTAAGTAGCCTGGGGCCAGCTGCAGGCCAGTACAGTGAGCTGAAGAATAATTTGTCAGACAATCCTTCACACCATAATTTGGCAATTCATGAGCATAAGCCTCTTCTATAGGGGCATGAGCTATCTGGTAGATGATATCTCTGTTGGTGACTCATATTATCATCCTTTATTTTCAGGTGTTAAACTTATTTCTATCTTGAATTACCAAGTGTTTGCATGCCCAATAATTCATGTTTTCCTTTAGTCTTCTCTGGAATTTCATATGTCACCTCTTAGATCACACTTTATATGACCCTGGGCACAGGGCACACAGCCTCCTTGCAGTTAGCCTCCTCCTTAACGTGTCTCAGTTTTCTCTTCTGTGAAACAAGGAGCTTGTATCTAGTGACTTCTAAGAATTTTTCAAGCCCTAATTCTAAGAACCTATGATCCTTATTCTTGAGAACTTTAATTAATCCTTGTTTCAGGCCTGTAAACTATCAAGTTATAGCTGTAGTATCCAGACTACCCATGCAGAAGGGGTGTAAGCACTACTATAGCTAGACCTTTACTGGACATATGTTTACAGCAAGCAGAGCCCAAATGAAAGTCTCAAGCTAGGGCTGCAGTATGGGGCACTTAGAGGGATAGAATCAGCCAAGCTGATTGACAGTGGCTGCTAATGACAGCTAAAAAATATAATGGTAGAATCTTGGCTTGGAGTAGGGAAGACCTAAGTCTGAATCATACCCTACATCCTTATTAACTGTGTGACCTCAGACAAATCCAATAACTTCTCTTAGCCTCAGTTTCCCCACCTGTAAAATTGGGTTAAAAATAGCACCTATCTCACAAGGATATTATTAAGATCTAATGAATAGCATTTATAAAGTGCTCTAGAAATTTTAAAGCTCAATGTAAATAAATATTAGCTATTATTATTGTTGCTTCTACTACTCCTACTAATAATAGAAAAAAATTCCCAGGCAGTCAGACTCTGCTTGGTCCAGCTGACTCTGATTTGGAAAATTGATTGGAAAATGTAGAATCCAAAATTTCAACCTCCCTTCAACATCAAATCCCTTGGGATTACCATCTTGCTATCCCCATGATGGCCAGCTCAGTAATTTTTTTTATTATAGATTTTTATTTACAAAATTTTTATTTTCAATATTGACTCTTGCAAAACCTTCTCTTCCAACTTTTCCCCTACTTCCCCCCACCTCCTCCCTTAGAAGGCAGGTAGTCCAATACATATTTACAATATATGTATACATATTTATACAGTTATATTGCTGCTCAAGAAAAATCGGATTTAGAAAGAAGGTAAAAATAACCTGAGAAGGAAAACAAAAATTCAAGCAAACAACAGAAAGAGTGCAAATGCTATGTTTTGGTCCACACTCATTTCTCAGTTTTCTTAGGCTGGGTGTATCTGGTTCTCTTCATTACTGAAAAGTTGGAACTGATTTGGATCATCTCATTTTTGAAGATCACTGTAGAATTATGATTCTATGAATGAAGAACTGAAGAGAACATCCAGATGAAGAATTCTTTATCTAGAGCCTGTGAATTTTTTCTTTTTTTTTTGTATTTTATAACTATTTCAATATAATTGGTTTCGTGCATTTAGAGACATTACTCTGAAAAAGCGTCAATTGAGTTTACCAGATACTGCCAAAGTGGTTGAGACTCACCAAAAAAGGTTAAAGAAACTGACCAGGATAAATTTCTCCATTGTTCAGTTGAGAAAATAGAGGCCCAGAACAGGAAAATGACTAGTCCACAGAGTCATACAGATAGAAAATAGCAGAGCCACAGTCCAAAGCTTGGTTTAATAGCTAATCCTAGCTAGTCTTAACACTACAATGTTTAGGCCATACTGACAAAATGCCTTCTCCTTTCTGGGACTCAGTCTTTTTAACAATAAAAGGAAGTAATTGGATCCAGTCATCTCTAGATTCCATTCTAAACCTCTGCCTAACCTCTCTCTGATTCTCTTCCATGTAAAAGCATAACTGTTAGAGTGAACTCTTGGTGCTGGAGCCAGCATTTAAGTCAAGAAGTTTCCTGAAGCTTTAATAAGCTCATGCTATAAAGAAAAATAGAAATTAAAATATGAAACCACTGGGTGCACTATATTCTCCTTAATGAAATGCCCACTAAAGGCAGACCCACAGTTCAAGGACTTTATAAAAACTTATAATAACTTAACAGTAATAAGCTAATAGTCAAATGGAACTAATAACAGGAACGAGGCCATTTAAGCAAAGTGTGATGGCCTTGTGTCATGGAATTTCTGAATATTAAACCTACTGAGTTACTATAAGCTAATAGCAATTAGCTTCTGATATAATGGCCAGCTATTGTCCTAATGGGATTGGAATTGATCATTTAAAGCTGGGCTTCTCCTAACCAGGTGTTAGAAAGCATTTTATTTTTTTAAGTCACACTCTCTCACCTCTAGCTCTGGCCCTGGATATTCTGTGAATTTCTGGTCACATATTTCTATTTTCCCCGGGAGACCCATTGGAGCCCAGGGAGCCTAGATTTCTTGGACCCATATATACACACTTAGAAGTTAGAATTCAATATGGAAATAGAATAGAATAGAAGCTTTTTGAAGATAGGGCATACTTTTTAAAAAAAATCTTGCCTTCATAACTTGGTGCCTGGTACATATTTTAAATCTTCTGGTAAAGAAACTCCTCTACAATGACCTGAAATTATTCTCCAAACATTCATCTTAAAGAAGGGGTTTTAACCTTGTTTATATCATGGACCCTTTTGACAATCTGGTGAAATCTATGGATACCTTCTCAGAATAATTTTTTAAAATTTATATCTAAAGGAAATGGCTGCCTATATTCTACCATATTCACTCTTAGGTTTCCACATAGATGTGCCAGTTTAATTGATTTAGGGATAAAGGTCATTGTGGTGACTGGGGGACCTCTCCTGACTGATAGGGTCCTAATTTCAGTGATAGGATATCATACATGGTAGAAGTGGAAGGACATGCTAAGTGAAATGAGCAGAACCAGGAGATCATTATTCAAGGCAACTACAATATTATACAAGGATCAATTCTGATGGATGTGACTCTTTCCAATAATGAGATGATTGAGTTCAGTTTCAATGATCTCGTGATAAAGAGAGCCATCTACAACCAGAGAGAGGACTGTGGGAACTGAGTGTGAATCACAATGTAACATTTTCACTCTTTTTGTTGTTGTTCATTTACACTTTGTTTTCTTATTCATTTTCTTTCCTTGTTGATCTTATCTTTCTTGTGCAGCAAGACAATTGTACAAATGTTTACATATATTGGATTTAGCATATATTTTAACATGTATAACATATATTAAATTACTTGCCATGTAGGAGGGGATGGGGGAAAGGAGGGGAAAATTTGGAACACAAGGCTATGCAAAGATCAATGTTGAAAAATTATCTGTGCATATGTTTTGAAAATAGAAAGTTTTAATTAAAAAACATTTAAAAAAGAAGTGAAAGGGCAGATCTCTCAGTGTTCTGTTCCCTACAGATACAGCAATCAAAAGTCTTTATTTCAGGGGCAGCTAGGTGGCACAATGGATAGAGCACCAGCCCTGAATTCAGGAGGACCCGAGTTCAAATCTGGTTTCAGACACTTAACACTTCCTAGCTGTGTGACCCTGGGCAAGTCACTTAACCCCAGCCTCAAGGGGGAAAAAAGTCTTTATTTCATCCCCCTGTTACTGATCTATAGACCCTATCTTGCTAGCAACTTTAGTACATGATCCTTTCTTCCTATGGCATTGCCATACATGCATAGGTTTTCATCAATTCTCTAAACTACTTAAGTCTTTTGATTTGTCTTCCTGTCCCAAGTTTCTCCTTTCTGCCATCTATTTTCCATTTTGTTGTTAAATTGACCTTCCTAAAATTCAAATCTAACCGTATTACTCTCCTATTTAATAAACTCCAGTGAATCAAATATAAAAATCCTCTATTTGTTTTTTAAAGCTCTTCATAACTTGGGCACCTCCTATTTTTCCCATTGTTTTTACACTATCCCCTCCCTATCCTCAAAATATTGGACTCTTTGCTGTTCTTCAAAGACACTTCACTTACCAACTCCAGACTTTCATTAGCTCTACCCCAAGCCCAGCCTAGAATACTTTTACACCTGCTTTGTCTGACTCCTGGCAACCCCAGTTTTCTTCAAGCTCCAGATGAAATCCTGTCTTCTACAAGAAGGTTGTCCTGATCCTCCTTTGCTTTGTTAATTAGGTCTAATTTATCCTGTCTATATCTTGGTTGTTCATATTATTTACACATTATCTCTCCCTTTAAGGAAAGAGTAGAAGCTTTGGGGATTTCGTTCTTTCTTTCTTTTTTTTTTATTCCCAGTATTTAGCATATCTTGTACATTGCAGATACTTATTAAATGTTTGTTGACTGAGTGACATGTCTATACTATTTCCATATTGAATTCAATAACCTGTAAGTGTAGATACAGGCCCAAGGAAATCTAGGCTTGTATTTATATAGTGGTTTGGAGTTTGAAAAGTGTTTTATATACTTTCATCCCCAAACCAATTTTTTAAGGTTGCATTTAAGGTTGTATCCCCAGTTTACAGATGAAGAACTTGAGGCAGAAAGAAATTCAATGACTTGCCAGGGTCACATAACTAGGATGTATCCAAGATACATTTCAATTCTAGTCTTCTTCATCCCACCTCAGTCAATTCATGTTGCCTCTCCCTTTGTGTCCAATAAAATAACAAACATTTAGTAAACAAAAAGTCAGACTTAGATGATTCTGTAAAGATATCTAATTCATTTTACTCTTATTTTACTGTTAGTCAGTCAACAAACATCCTGGATCTGCGAAGTGATTTGCTTAATATTTAGCATTTTGAAATGATCTACATCTATATCCTCCTACATGCCTCTGTCAGAATACATTTTGGTATAGAATCAAAGATAAAACTTGGAAGGAGACTAGAAGATTAGAGATTATTCAGCCCAAGATGTTCATTTGACTGATGAAGACATAACCAGGGCTTTCAGGGCATTTTACATGCATTCACAACAATTCTGGGAGAGAAGTGCCATTATTACTCGTTTTACAGATAAGGAGACAGTGGAGAGGTGATGTAGCTTCTTAAGGTTACAAAGGGAGAAAACTTATTAAGATCTCTCATAAAATGTGGCACATAGAACAGACCACATTAATCTATATTTGGTCAGAGAAGGGCAGAATTATTCCATATTGTCTCCCCCTTTAATACTGTAAGCCTTTTGAAGGCTGTTTTTGTCTTTATGTCCCCAGTATTTATCCTAGTACCTGGCACACAGTAGGTGCTTAATCAACGGACTTTGACTGTCTATTGCCATTCTATTCATGAATCTTTAAATCACATTTGCTTCTCCCCTCCCCCTATCACATCACTCTGCTAATTCACATTGAGCTTGCCATTCACCCAAACCCCTTCCCCAAGTTCTTTCCCCATGAACTGCTAACCTCATCATTCCCATCTTGAATTTGTGAAGTCTTGCTTTTGAGTTACAAAATAAATCTACTACACATTTCTCTCCATTATTCCCATCTGTTGATCCTGTATGTGATTTTGAGATTCTGATTCTGTCATCTAAAGCTTTAGCTATCCCTTCCAACTTTATGTCATCTGAAGGTATTATAAACAAATCACTGATAAATATGTTGAGCTGACCTAGGCCTACCCTATTGCCTACCTCTAGAGATACCTCTCTCTCCAGGTTGATTCCCATCCATGATTCAACTCCCACTGATCTGATTGCTCTCATTCCTCCATCTTGTCCATAAAGATATCACTGAAGATTGAGTAAACTTAGATTTCAGCAAGACATTTGGCATTTAAACTATTTCACTCTGATCTTTTTATGATTAAAAAAATGAAATCCTTACTTTATTTCATGGTCCTGGATGGACACTGGAGACTTTCCTTCTCCTTCCCCTTCCAGAAAATAAAAATCTCTGTTCTTAGAAAACCTATAGAGAGCAGAGAGAAGAAAGTTTTAGAGAAGAGATCATGAAAGAAGTAATCAAAGCCCCACAGTGAACAAAGAATACAAAAGATAGAACAAGAGCCCAGGACTTCTGATTCCTATTTCAATGTTTTGGAACATTCTTCTAGTAGAAGGATGAATGAGCAACTGTGCATTCCCTCCAAACCCAGTGGTATTTTCCATCTTTTCCTTCCCAGGAATTACCTAGTTTTTTCTGCTTCCATTCTCCACTATAAAATCAGCTTTACCTGGGGTCCCCATAAAAGCTTTGCAATTCCTCTAATCTAGCTTGGAAAACATCCCCCTTCAGGTTCAGCTGAAATGGTTTGGAGCTGTAGAGCACATTTCATTGTTGGGATAAAATTGACAGCCTAAGCTGTGAGGCAATGGCCTAAATCATTTTCATTATCTTCATCAGCCAGTACACATTAAGTGCCCACCAAGCACAGGGCAAATATGGGCAGCACTAAACACTCGGTTTCTTTAATCACTCCACTGTCTGATGCTTGTTTGCCATTTTCTCCTGGACCTGGACTCTCGAGACTTAAGCAAAGAGGGAATTGAGCTATAACATTTGGATCATAGGCAGAGGCTGTTTGGCTCACAAATAATTACAGCTAGCTCTTAGCACCATGGGACCAGGGAATTGAAGAATTCCCAAGGGGAACTCTGCCTCTGATGCTAGCTGTTATTTGACTACATATAAATATGTGACATATTTATTTATATGAATTTGGGGAAATTATTTCTCTTCTCTGGCATTATTTCTTCTTTTATACAATTTGAATCACATAATGTATTCCATCTATCTTAAAGGGTCATACTACACTTTTTGCAGGGCACGGGAATAGAAAACAGAATCTCTGCCTGTTAATTGGTGCACAGCTAAATGAGTGGAGATAGGGTATGTAATCAAAGAATATGATGAAATAGAGAAGAAAGGGAGGATTTGTATAAACAGATGCAGAGGGAAAGAAGCAGGATGAGAGAGCTAATATACAGAGAAAAGAAAGAAAAAAATATCCTCAACATTCTAAAGTTGTAATGACCAAGTTGACCTGACAAAGAGATTAAAAAACTGTATCAACCTCCCTTCTTTGCAATATTAGATGTGGAACATCACATATCTTCTTGATGTGTTAGTTTTACAGAACTGCTCCCATGCCATCCATTGTAGCTGCTGCTACTGCTGCTATTGCTGGTACAAGAAGTTTACTGAATGGAGAGTAAGGAAAGAGATATTTAGAAATGAAAATAATGTCAAAACAAAATACATAAATAAAACTGTTTTTCATAAAGCTGATTCTAGAGGGCAGGGTTATTTAATTTCTGTCTTTGTATCTCCAGCACTTAGAGGGCCCTATAAATGTTTGTTGATTCTCTGCTGGTGATAATCTGGTGATCAAAGGAGATGATTAATGTGAAAGCATTTCTCAAAACATAAAATGCTTCTCAAGGATGAGGTATTTTAATTGTTCCTATCTGAAGTACAGCTGAAAATTGAAGGTGCAGATGGACAGAGAGAACCTGACTTGGAATCATAAGGTCATATAATACTTTATGGTCAAGAAGCAGGTATTGTGGAAGACCATAAGACCACTCCTGGAGAGATCACTCCAAGAGTATATTGGGCCATGAAGGAGCTTAGTTTCTTGATTAGTTACTTGATCAGATGTAGATCAGTTCCCTGGCTCCTTTCTGCTACTCACAGAGAGACATAGGGTCTTCATGTCAAACATGCTTATTCTCCTAGGAACCCAGAGATGAGAATTGCCTTCTTACAGTTTTGCTTTAATTATTCTTGCTAATTAGGTGCTAAACTCAGTTGTTTCAACCTGATGAATTATGCTACCCTTTGAAGCAGCCTTTAAATGTAGGTTTTGTTGGTCAAAGCTCAGTGGCCCTGCTCTAGTTATAACTCTTGATTACTATTACAGAGGGGCACACAGTTATACTCCATAATCTTTTAGACTCATTAAACTTAACAAACAGAAACTAGACAAAAGCTCAGGGGCATGACATCTTGCCACATCTAAGAAGAAACCTTGAAGTGCTAGATGATTCTGATCAGTCCTACCAGAGTCACGTCTCCCAATCAGTGTAATGTAACTAGACTATAACAACTTATACAGAGCAGGGAATAGAAATACAAGAACAAAATAATTTGCATAATGGCAATCTTCAACATAACTCAGAACCACATTTCTCATCAGCTAAAATCCTTATTGAAAGCTGTTAGCCTTGGGCTCTTGCACCAGTATTGGGGATACGATCAGTACTGGTGATTTTATTGTTATACTGGCATATTTAAATGTGCTTGGAGGGAGGAAAGGGGCCAATAGTACCCAAATCAACTTGGGTACCATTTTTTATACACAGCTATGTTCCTGTGCCAATTTCCAGTTGACTAGGAAAGATTTTTGCAAAGTAGGAACACAGATAGCATACTCTCACAGTCTTTACCTTAAGGATTCCTTGTATCACTTTGTTGGAAATTTCTTCCCCATTGGTACTATAAATTCAGTTTCTCCCTTGGAACCAGAACTCTAGTTATTAGAACAAAGAAGGTGGTGTCCATCTTTAGATTCCAAGGACAGAAAAAACTTTTAACATGAAGACTTCATCTCTCTCTGTGAATAACAAAAAGGAGCTGGGGAATTGACCTGTGTCTAATCAAGTAACAAAGGACAATAGTCCCCCCCCCAAAAAAAAAAGGCCAATTAAACTCATGCTTGAGAATACACCTTTGAATTTTCCTGGTTTCTGCCAATATGGAAAATAGCCAGGGAAGAGGACAATTCCATATCATGAAACCACTTATAAAAATTGTCATTTCTCCAAATGAAAGTTTAGTCAAAATATAGGAAACAGTGACTCTATGTTTATGATAAACTCTGAGCTTTTTCATTTTATTGAATAGTGAAATCTGTAGTTTTGGAATTCAGCTCCAGGACATGATGGTCAAGTCAATAAAATACTACTTCTTTGAATAACCTCATGCTTCCTCTTCTTCATCCAAATCATATCGAATCATATCAGGACCACCTAATGTGTTGAATGTGTTGAATAATGCATTGAAGGACGTTAGGGAAAGAAGTAAAACAAATGATAATCATGAATCAAAGATCATAGCATCCATGCAAACAAACTCTGACAGATTTGTAAAGGAGGGGAAACTGAGGCAAAGTAGCTGTAAAGTTCAGCAAAGAGTTACAGGCTTCTAGATTTTAACTCTAGGCAGGCAGTTTGGATTTCTTCTGTGTGTTTTGTTTTGGAGAAGTGATTGGAAGGTTCAAGAAGTTATTTATGACTCCATGTAGATGAGGGTGAAGAGGGTCTGAAAAGCAAATGAATCTGATAAAAATTGTATACAAACAAACTAAGGAGCTCCTGTGGTAGAAAGGGCACATACCTTGTACATGCCCCATCCCCAAGTTTTCTATGAAGGGAAAATCAACTGTTCAATGAATGTGTAAAACAGTTTATGAAGGAGAAGATAATTCACAAAAAGTAGGCTGAATGAGGAGAGAAGCTATGTTGGAGATAACAGTGTGTGGAAAGGGCAATTAGTTAATTAATAAACATTTGTTAGGTGCTTTCTATGTGACATGTACTTTATTAGATACCAGAGAGTTCGGATTCTCATTATTTCTAACTTAGTTGCAATAGACTAATAGACTTGACAGTTTCCTCCTTCCTCCCCATCTCTTGCCTCTTTGCACTAGAATTTTGGGAATTAGAAACAAGGCAACATCATTAAGGCAACATCATTAATCCTAGAATGTTCAAGTTCATCAACTGCCCCATGATTCTACTCACTATCCCTGTAACCTACCAAGCTAAGACATCTCTCTCTAGAGCATTATTCTTTTCATATAGTGATAAATAGCTTTGATTTCTTCATCTGAAACTTGCCTATATGACTTATATTCTTATAAATTTGATTCAGTTTGAGAAAGGAGGTCTTTATCAGAGACTTTTGCTGTCAAAATTGTTCCCCAGGTTTCTGTTTTTCTTTTAATGTTGGTTGCATTGGTTTTGTTTGTGGAAAAACTTTTTAGCTTAATATAATCAAAATTATTCATTTTTCATTTAATAATTCCCTCTATCTCATGTGATTATAAATTCTTTCTTTTTCCATAGATTTGAAAGTAAACTATTCCTTGGTCTTCTAATTTGCTTATGATACAACCCTTTATATTTAAATAATATATCCATTTTGAACTTATGTTGATAAATGAAGTGAGATGTTTATGATATTCCTCTCTAATTATCATTTCTTTGTACAAGATGGTTTTTCTTATTAGAATATAAGCCTTTTGAGAATTAGAACTTGTTCTTTTTTTGTTCTTTTTAATTGTATCTATAATGGTAAGCATGATTCCTAGCATGTAATAAATGCCAAATGTATTGTTTTTCACACTCATTCATTCATTCATTCATGGCTTCCCTTGCTTCCATGCTCCCCTTATCAAAGATGTCACTGCCTGATTGATCTTCTTGATTTAGAACTTTGATTATATCATTCATTAACTGATGAACGGTGTCATACTAAGAAATTTAAACATTTAATGTCTCTCCAGAGTCTGGCTCCAATATACTTAGCAAAATGTATCTCACAGAATCAGACGTAGATGGGATTATATTGTTATTATTTAAGCATGTTGAGTTTTCTCAGCAAAGAGAATGGAATAGTTTGCCATTTCCTTCTCTAGCTCATTTTATAGATGAGGAAATTAAGAAAACCAGAGTAAAATGACTTTCCCAGAGTCACACAGGTAGTAAGTGTCTGAGACTAAATTTGAATTCAGGTCTTCTTGACTTGAAGCTCAGAGCTCTATCCACTGAACCATCTAGAAGCCTCCAGAAAGAATCTTCCAATTTTCATTCCCTAATTTTACAGATGAGGGAATTAGGCATGGAGTGCTTAACATGGATCTTACAGATAATAAGTGTGTGAGGTAGGATTTGAACTCATTTCTCTTCCTGCTCCAGATGTAATGCTTTATTCACCACCATAAATCATTTCCCTTCATAACCTCTAGGTTCTCAGCAAATTAGACTGTTTCCCACTCTCTAAACCTAGTCCACCTGTATGTCTTTGCTCATTTACTTGTCTTTGCTCATTTACTTCCCTTGTTTGATTATCCATTGAATCCTGCTTATTCTTGAAAGCCTACCTAACACTCTTGTACCTCCAGGAAGCCCTCCCTTATCTATCCCTGCTAGGAGGCAACCTCTGTCTCTTCTGGACTGCCACAGCACTTTGTTTATATCCCTCTTAGACATTTTATATTCTATATTGTGGTTATTTATGTATGCTTGGGCAGCTTGATACAATAAGAAGAGCCTGGTCATATGTGCATAAGGGCATGTGAGCATAAAACCTGAGTTCCATTCTGACTAAGCCACAGACAATCTGAGCAACTCTACTTTTAAACAAAGGAGTTGTTATGTATAATCTTTATTGCAGAGATGTTGTAGATATCACATGAGATGATGGATATAAAACATATATTAATACTGAGTCACCAAAGAAATGTCTTCCATTATTATTGTTGATAAGCTTCTTAAAAATAAGAATGTCTTATTCATCTTTTTTTTAATCCCCCAAGCCTGGAACAGTGCTTTTCATATAACTGACACAAGTTTTGACATTTTTATTCATTCATTTATTCTGAGAGAGGTAGATGGCTCAGTGCACTGGGCTTGGAATCAGGAAGCTTCATCTTTCTTGGAGTTCAAATCCAGCTTCAATCATTTATAAGCTGTGTAGACCTGGATAGATCACTTAACCCTGTTTGACTAAGTTTCCTCATCTATCAAATGAACTGGAGAGGGAAATGGCAAAACACTCAGGAATCCAAGAAAATCCATCATGAATAAGGTCACAAAATATCAGACGTGACCAAAATGACTGAACAACAAGGAAAAATACCTGGTCTTTTAAAGACCAGCCAGGGGACTAACTTCCTTTTTCTTACTGTCTTTCTCCCTTCAGTCTTCTTGAATCACTGTCCTATGCCAAAACTACAACCTTATAGTATCCAGGGAAGTCTATTTCAGCATCTCATTTATGGCTCCCTAGCAGCCACATCACCTGTTCAGTGCTGAGTTCCAGTTCCCATCTATGACAGTTTTCTAGGATTCATATTTATCCAATCAGCCACTACTAAATTAACTCATCCACAATGATCTGCAGGTCCCTTTCCCTCATTAAGCATTGGCTTCCATAGTAACAGTTTGAGTCACTATCCAAAAAAAAAAAAAACACAAAAAACCTCACCATGACTGAGGCCCTACATTCTCAGAAGAGGAATGCTTCATTGGCTGACTGGGTTGCCCAAGCAGGGAGTGTTCAATTAAATCCACTTTTTCCTCCCTCCTCCACTTTCCCCTCTCTCTTTTTCTGTTCATCCAGCCTTTCCCATGAGTCCTCTTGGCTTTATTACTTTAGATTCTTGAAAGTCAGCCGCTACCTTATCCACCAAGGACCAGGCTGCTATCAGAGCTTCAAGCTGATGGAATGTAATTGACAGATTTAGGGACTGCCACACTGAAGTGTATGGGAAGGGAAGGCTTGGCTGGATGAGGGAGTAGGGAGAGAACAGAATCCCTGGAGCCAGCCTGATTGGCTGATCACCCAATCTCTGATAACTCCTCTTGCTTGGCACTGCTTCAATCAGCCAGACAGCTATCTTTTCAGGGTGCATTCACTCCTTTAATAAGGAAAAAAATCTCCCCCTCTAAGACGACAGGGTTTGAGATGAAAAAAAGAAAATGAGAGTCCAGAATAATGATTCTTGTAAGTCTGCTTCCCTTCCCCTCAACCTTTTGTCTCCTCCCTCAGTCTTTGGAATATATTCTCTACTAGTTTCAACTGCTTTGAGAGGAGGGTGAGAAAGGGAGCTGGAGATGAAGAGATTGAGAAGGAGCAAGAAGGTGGAGGAGATAAATCTCCCACTCATCAGTGGTCAAACCTTAGGGCTGTCTTTGGAAGGAAAAGAAAGTCATATTTCTTTTGAAATCTTTCAAATCTTTTTGCTTTCACTTTGTTACCACAGCCTCCATCTTACTTCAGGGTCTTATTTCTTCTCCCTGAGATGGTGCTGTCTTCTTGCCCATATTTCCTTCCTTAGTAACAAGAGCAGAGAGGGTTAAGAGTTTCACTCTCAGATAAGACCCCAATTAGCCGAGCCTGGCTCCTTGGCATCTGATTTCCCAATAACCTGACTTTCATAAAAGGTAGTGGGGTCCTGTTTTCCAGGATTTCAAGGACAAGTTTCATACCTCTTATCCCAGTGGCCTATGGTCAGCACCAGAGAGAAATATACAAACTCACACAAAAAGGCCATCTGATAAAGAAATCCCAGATTCCACAAGGTAGGCACTCCTCTAGATGAGGTCCTTAGAATGCCAATTTTAAATTCCCATGGGGTTTCCACTTTACAATGACTTCTCCTAGCTAGAAAGAGAGTGGAGACAGGACAGGTTTGGGAGAAGGAAGAAAGACAATGATAATGATGGTGATGTTCTCATCACCAGCATGGAATAAGCTTCAGATGATGACTGATAAAGCCCAAAACTACCAGTTCCCTTAGTACTCAGTGGTGAGAGATAGTAACGCAAGTGGGTGGTTTGTGAAGCTGTTTTCAGTTTTCTTATATCTATCATTGAATCCCAAGGCTATCCCAATCTTAGCCCAATGAATACAGATTGCTATGCTGATTATTTAGCATGACTTCATGTTTTTTATTTCACTGAGGTCTTCTTCTTTGTAGAGACTAGAAGTTATATCATTGACATTTGCCTAGATAATTTTGATATCCTCCTAAATGGTGTTTGTGCCTCTAGTCTCAACCCTCTTTCAATCCAAACTGCATATCATGGCCAAATCAGTCTTTCTAAAGGACTATCTTCATTATGCTCCTAAACACTGGGCAATTGGTAGGTCTACAAGCAGGAAAAAAATTCCAGACTCCCTGGCTAAATATATAAGGCTTTCCAAACTTGGTTCCAACCAACTTTAGCATGTCCCCTCATCACTAAGAGCAGTTTCCACTCCAGCTTGATCTACTGGGTGTCCTCAAAATAAACAATAGGTTTTACTCTCACCTTCCTCATCTTGACTGCAGAATGTCCTCTACCAGCTTGTCAAAGCCAATATGTTGGCAGGGAAAAGAAAAAGGTCAGGAAACTTAGATTCTAATTCCAACTTGTCCACTAGCAGGCTGTTTGGCCCCTAGTCAATCAATTAAATGAATTTGACATGTAGCTTGGTGTCTGGAGCAGCAAGAGACCCATGTTAGTTGGGTGTAACATGAGAGAAGTAGATTAGATAATCTTTTTCTGCTCTAAATGTGTATGTGTTTTGAGACCTACTTCAGGAAAGCATGGTAAAGCAGGAAAGTTGCATTTAGAATTGGAGGATAAAGGTTCAAATTCCAGCTCTAGTACTTACTTTCTGTATTATTGTTTGAAAACCACTATCTCCTTGAGCCTTAGTTTCCTCAGCTATAATATGGGGTAGCAGTGGTTTAGATATCCTCTGAGGTTAATCTGTGATCTTATAATAATAAATTCTCCCTCCTTCAGGATGTCTCCTCAGATTACTCCACACCATATTGATTTCTTTGAACTTTTACACCCTTTATTGAATATATTGCTCATATGGCATTTAGCACATCATATATTTGCTTGTTTTGCTAGTTGCTTTTTATATATGGAAAAATACCCCCAATTATAATCATTTAAGAAGATAGAAATAGCTATTTATATTTTAATTTATATTGCATTTTATAAAACACTTTCCCCATAATAATCCTATTTGATAGGTATTAACTGCAAGGATCACTCACTTTACTTCGTTCATATCAACAGATCACTTTCTTGAAAAGAAGAATAAAACTGAGATTTTCAGTCATCAGCCCAAGATTACCCAGTGAGCTTGTAAAAGAGCTTAGTAAATCTTTCTTCCCCATTGAAAGGATCTTGGGGCTCAAATGATTGGACATTTCTAAAAGACTTTTTCAGATTTACCTGAAAGTTCCATATTCCTTTTGCCTCAGCTTTTCAGAAAGACATAAGGCATTCTACATTGTGCCTGTCATGATATTATATCCAGGGATAAATATATAAATCATGGCCATGCTATTATCTGACTTTACAGATTGGGAAACTGAGAATCCAAAAGACAAATAGCCTTTTTTAAGGGTACACAACTGGTAATGTGTCAAAACCAATCTTTAATCCAAGTTCCCTGGTTCCAAAGTCACTTAATGCTCTTATTATTATGCCACTCAATATTACTAGATTGAGAGAAAGATAGGATGTTGCTCCCAGCACTGTTTGTACCCCTAAGAATTCAGGGAACAGAATAAAATCTCTGACAAAGAAACAAAGAACCCCTCCCTCCACTTTCCCTGATTTAAGCCTTCTTCATTTTCTGCTCATGACAATCAGTTGAGCTAGTCTCTAGAATATGTGATCAGAGGAGTGGGCGAGAAGGGGGAAGTATGGGGCTCTGGGACATAGAGGGTGGAGAAAGCCTGGCCGAGGAACAGAAGGATTGGTTCCATCTGTCCCAGTCACCAGAAGAGGAATGCTGAACAGTGATTTCCATGAAGTTGTTTGCTAAGCTGCAAGTTTCCAGATGCTTCTTGAAACAACCACCCCACTACCCCGCCAAGAGCTTCAAGTAAAATGCCAAGGGTTCTGAATGTCTGGATGGACTCTGGGAAGCATGTCCACAGAGCCAAGAGAGAGCACACAGTCATGGCCCTCCAATCTCAGTTATCTTTATATGATTCTCCCCATGATATAAATTGAGACATGACCCTGACCTATTTATTCATCCTTGGATTTGGTATCATGGTAGGCAAAAAGTAGAATGTTTTATGTCTTCTGAAATGCTGGGTCAGGAGGAAGGTGGAATTTTCAGGTAAATCTGTAAAAACTCTGGAGTTCCTTAAAAATGGCCAATCATTTGGGTTCAATGACCCATTCAATGGGGAAGAAAGACCAAAAGTCCCTGGTTTCTGACCCAAGCTCTTCTACAAGCTCTCTGGGTAATCTTGGGTGGATGACAGCAAATCTCAGTTTTAGTCTTCTCCTTTTCAACAGAGGGATAATCTCAGCAGCTCTGCTGTCCTCACACAGATGTGTGCATAAAATGAGAGAATGGATGGAAAAGTGCTTTGGAAAAAGTTAGAATCACTTGCACTCTGAGAAAGGTATTATTATTATTATTTATGCACCAATCCACCTGGCATTTCATTTTATTCTAGTGCAATGGGGAACATCATGCTTCCTTAATGTGTGTGTTTTTCATCCACTGGTTGTCTGTGAAATTGGTTTCAGGAGCATTGCCCTTCTACATTAAGTGCATCTCACTTCTCAGCTGCAGATTGCATCTCTGATTACCAACACTGTAGCAGCCAGTGATGTATGTCTATACCTAGGTAGGAATGTCTGTATTTTCTGGCTACAGACTGTTATAGGCAATACTCAACAGTCCAACAGTGAGGCTTCCTGGATTCTTCCTCTTTCACCCTACCCATCTTCTTGAATGTGCAAATGTCTTGAAAAGCCATTGGAAACAGTTTTTATGAAATAGGAGCTGGGGATCAGAGACTCATAGGATCATAATTTTAAAGCTAGAAGAGACCTTTAGAGGCTCTCATTTTTCCCCCAAATAAGTAAACTGATGAATAAAGAGGTTAATTGATATGCCCAGGATCACACTAGCTACTAAGTGCCAGAATCAGGATTTAAATGAGGTCTTCCTGACTAGGTGGTACAATAGATGAAGATGAAGTCCAGAAGATTCATTTTCCTGAGTTCAAATCTGGCATTAGACATTTATTAATTGTGTATCTCTGGGTTAGATACTTAATCTTGTTAAATGAGTGGAAGAAGGTAATAGAAAACCACTCTAGTATCTTTCCCAAGAAACCCCAAAAATGTAATCCTGAAAAGTCAGACATGACTGGCAACAACAAAACTTTTTTTTCCTATTTATAAGGGCTACCTTGGCCGTGTTCTTGTCTTCTCTGTACATCTTAAAGCTCTAGGGAAGGGCCAGGTTAGATCTCTTAGTATCCTATGGTAGATACAATCCCACAAAATGTTAATAAAAGAGAGAAAATGACACAAAATTACTTTTCAAATAGGTCTCTGGGCTTGTTTTCCTATTTCCTGCCACAGTGAATTGACAAATAGGACAGTAGGTTGGAAAGACAAGCCTCTATTAACCTTCAGTGTAATCACAAATTCTCAGAGTTGGAAAGAGCACAAGATCATCTTGTTCAATCCATGCCTGACCAAGATTCTCCTTTACACTATTCACAGTATATTTTTAGAAATACCTTCAATTATTAACATACTTTTTGTTTACTTTTTCCCTTTAGCCTGGTAGCTTCTTGTCTGTCACTTCACCCACTGTTTCTCCTCGTTCTGCTCTCTGGGGCCAAGCAAATTAAATCAAACTCTTCTTCCACAAGACAGTCCTCCAATTATAAAGATTTCCACTGTGTCCTTTTTCCGCTCAAGCCTACTCTTCTCTGGGCTTATAAATACCAGTTCCTTCAACGAATACTGCTAAGCCATCATATTCAATCCCTGGTCCTCTTGTCCTTCTTCTTCCAGATGTGTTCTTCAGCTTATCATTGTCATTACTTACAATAGTCAGAATTGAACTAATGCTCGAGAATATTGATTTTTATTTTTATTTATTTTATTTTTTTCTGAGGCTGGTTTAAGTGACTTGCCCAGGGTCACACAGCTAGGAAGTGTTAAATGTCTGAGATCACATTTGAACTCGAGTCTTCCTGAATTCAAGGCTAGTGCTCTATCCACTGCGCCACCTAGCTGCCCAAATATTGATTTTTAAAAGAGGATCCATGGTGGGATCTTTGAATTTGTAAGGGGGGAGGAAACTGCATTTTATTTCCTCTCACCTCTAACTGAAATATTACATTCCCTTCAATTGTTCTCCTATCCCTCCAAAAAAAAATGCCAGACTCATTATTGTTAGAAAAAAATTATAGGTTTCACCAGATTGCCAAAAACATTTGCAAAATCAAAAAGATTAAGAGCCCATACTCCAGTATTGTCTGACCTTGGCAAAGTACAGAGTCCCATATTTAAGACATGAAACCTGCCTGCAATGTGAGCCCTTTGCTCTATCAAGCTTTTCAAAGCAAAAAAAAAAAAATGGGGGCAGAGGGAAAGGAAAAAGTCAGGTTACTTGAAAGAAATGATGGTCAGAGAACTGAGTGCTCTCACTTCAGAGATTCAGAAAAATGAAGTGACTTGCCAACCTAGATTTGTTCCCCCACCAAGTAAATGTCAGTTCTAGAATGTGAATCCAGATCCTTCTTGATTCAGGGGTTCTCAAACTACGGCCCACGGGCCAGGTGCTGCCGCTGGGGACATTTTTGCAGCCCGCCAGGTTCTGGCAAATGGGCTGAGGGGCGGAGACAGTGTGAGCTTTTGTTTTTACTACAGTCCAGCCCTCCAACAGTCTGAAGGACAGTGAACTGGCCCCTATTTAAAAAGTTTGAGGACCACTGAATTTCATCATTCTTTCCACTGAATCAATTAGAATAGGAATGGTGAAAAGGAAATGCAAGAAAGAAATATTAGTGATAAAAATCAATGCTGTTTCCAGAATGTACTTTGTAGACATAGAGCTTTAAGACATTTGTTCATACCCCACAAAC
Source organism: Sminthopsis crassicaudata (assembly GCF_048593235.1). Lineage (NCBI taxonomy): Eukaryota > Metazoa > Chordata > Mammalia > Dasyuromorphia > Dasyuridae > Sminthopsis > Sminthopsis crassicaudata. The sequence goes on from NC_133618.1 coordinate 650,931,977, forward strand.
TTCCCCATTGAGAACTCCCCTTTCTTTCCATCTATATGAATTTGATTCAACTATTGAAGCCTAACTCTACACTTTGACTTTTCCCCTCAATACTCCTTCAGTGGTACTTTGGTGTATCCCTATGTACTTAACATAAACTGTGTAGTTAATCTAGTGGAGGAAGTAATGCATAAGAGTAAATGAATGACTAATTAGGTTTGTGAGGGCAGGGACTGTGTCTTTCATCTTTGTTTTCCCCACAGAGCCTAAAACAGGACTGGGATTGTAGTAGATATTCAATAAACATTTTTGATTCATCTGAGTATTTATTTAACAGGACCACTGGCTGGTTTCTATGAACAATTTTGGCACCTGAGACAAGCAGCATGGAACAGAGTTGACAATTTCAGGTTGGGAAAGAAGGATTCTGGGACACTGGTCTCTGGGGAGAAGAGATGTGGGGAGGAGGATTTATTTTAACTGTCTTGCTAAGTAGGGGCTAAGCTCCATTGTTTCTAAGTTATTAAAGCAGAATGATATCAGGATCCTATGGTATTGATGGCCTGGGGAAAACGCTATGACTACACCTTAGTGTTGACTCTGTGGGTTCCCTTCAATGTGAGAAAGCAACAAGCATGTCTCTGAGTGAACTTGGACTCTGAGTGACCATGGCTTTTCCCTGAAAGGAGAATTGCTAATCGGAAGATTAAAAGGAACAGTCTTTGGTTTGCCTGCTAACCACACCTCCTCCTTTCCTTTCTTCTCCCCTCCCCACCATCCCCTGGGGAGGAGGAGGGATGGGGAGCTGGCAGTGGGTCTGGGCTGCACCCCGTGATGATGGAGCACTGTCTAGCCCTGATGTTTCCGCCAGTGCCACCACACAAGGCTGTCTGGAAGCAGCTTAATAGCTGCTGGCTTTGTGTCCCTGCTTTCCTTAATGCACGGTCACTTTATTAAACTCAGTGGGCTCACACACTCATTGCACACTCCTCCCTTCCTCCAAGAAAGACTGAGCCCTGGAATCCTTCTCCCCTCCACCCTCCACATCCTGCATAAATCAGAGCAGAGTGAGGGGGAAAATAAACTGTGAAGGAAGGAAGCTGAGGGATTCATCACCAGCCCCCACGATGAACAGACCCATTTGGCAGAGTTCCTTTCTCCTTTATCCTCCCCTCCCTGGCCCTCGAAAGAGAAATCAGTTACCAAGAAGGATCTTTCGCCAGAACTGCTAGTCATTTATCTGGAGTATTAATATGCCAGCCACTTGTGACCAAGCCTGTGACACTGATCACTTAAGCCCCAGATGATTCTCTCAGGGAAGGATGCTCGGTGCTCTAGGAAGCTAATGAGTCCCCTGCGGTGCATTCTGGTTACCTTTTGTTTAGATTTGTGAGCACTTCTTTCAGAATCCCAGCCAAGTGGGCTCCCCTGACAGGTATCTCTGTGATAAGTGAGGACTACTGACAAATAGAATCGAACTCCATCCCCAGGGAGACCAGCTGGCTCCCTTCCCTCATGTCAGGGAACTTACAAAAGGAGAACAAAACTCAGACCAGCCTCCAAAGAGATTCAGAAACAACAGCCCTTCCATACTAAACACACACACACACACACACACACACACACACACACACACACACACACTGCAGCAACATCTTTAAGAAGCAGAAACCAACAGGTCTTGGATGATCCTCTGTGCATTCTCAGGTCCTTTTGGCAACATTGCCTCTTCTAAGAAGCCTTCCTGGATCAAACCAATTAGAAATGATCTTTCCCACCTTGGAACTCAAAGCTCTCACTATCTGGTCATTTATTTGGTGGTAAAATATATTCTGCCTTGCTTCATTTCTTATGTTATTTACAATTTACTTTATTAATTTTGTTGTTGTTGTTGGTTGATTAATGAATGAAATGTCATTAAAAGGAACTGGAGAGCAGCTGAATGATCATCTTTCCATTTTCTTTTATTCCTGCCCTTTCAAATGGTCAAAACCAAAGTATTCTTGACTAAGAAATGGGCTTCAGCAGGAGATTATATAAAGATCTTGATCTCTACCTGCATTTTCAGAACTCTCCAGCCTCAGCTGTAATTTTAGTCACCCCAGTTGCATTCAGTATGTATTATGACCAGGACTTTCATTCCAGAAATCTACTCTCAACATCCCAATTATGCAGATAATTTAAAACCAGATTTATTAACAATGAGAGTCTCTTCAGGTTATTTTCATTTCTCTGAGATCTATAATGTTCACTCTGGGCATTTTCTGGGTTACTTCTGATCTGAACTTGTTTTCTTTGCTTCACTTCCCCTGGAAATTTTCATGTTCTATGTATCTTCTCTCTCTGATTTTCTGGCTGGTACCCATTATCTCACTGCTTGCCACATCAGAAATAGGAAACTGACTAGAAGCATCTCAAGGTGAACCTGCCAGTCCCTGTTTTCTGATAGAACCCCCTTACTTACTGTCTCATGCAATTGCTTATGAAAAGTACAGAACCCCAGTCATGCATGCTACATTTGAGTTCAGAGAAGCAACAGAGCTGGCAGACATCTGAGGATAATTTTAAAAGACCATCACTGATCCCATTTCTTCCCTGGTTGTATCCTTCCCTTGCTGTTGCCATCCCCTATACTATCTCATTTTAAACCTCTGGTCTTCCCTTATATAAGCTAAAATGTGCCAAAGGATGGCCTATTGCTTTATCCATCATCAGATTATTTGACTCTAATGAAAATTTACTCTGTCACCAAGCTATTGGTACAGACATAAATAAGTGGTCAATATAGAGATGAGATAGTATCTACAGGGAAAAGTTTCATGATTTTCCAAGTTTTTTTATAAGCCAAATTATAGATGACATCACTTTCCTTCAATTCCACTCAAATTAATTCAACAATTATGATATGCAAATCCTTTCCTGAAGCACTAGATTCAAAGTCATGGCACCCAGGCTTCTAGGAAATCTCTCACCACCTTTTCAAGGACAATCACATTAGATTGCTAACTCATTAGTGCTGCAAGGACACCCAAAATTCATTGGCAGTTCAGCTTGTGGAGTCATCTCCAATTCTGTGATTCCATTTGAGGTTTTCTTGGCAAAGATACTGGAATGGCTTGCTTGCTTTGTCCTTCTCCAGCTCATTTTACAAATGGGAAAACCAAGGCAATTAGGGTTAAGTGACTTTCTCAAGGTCACATGCTAGTGTCACACCCTAGTGGTCATACCCTACATCCTAATAAGTGTCTGAGGATGCATTTGAACTCATGAAGATTAGTCTTCCTCATTCAAAACCCAATGCTCTAGTCTATTTATTGTGCTACCATAAAGTCCCAGTATGGGTTATCAAAGAGAGACCCCACCCCTTTTTTTCTTATTGCTTTTTCTCATTTTAAACTGAATTATTAATTTTAGTGTTATATGCATCTTCAAATGAAAAAATAATCTTTTCCATTTACTTCCTATTCTTATAATAATATTCATAAGACTTCCCAAAAGTCCTCTGTAATGAGGAGAGATCAGAGTGCAATCCCCCGGGTATAGATAGGCAAACTAAGTTTCTTGTTGAAAATCAGCTCTTTGGCTGAATCTCTTGATCCTTCGGACCTTCTACTTGTTTGTTCAAGATCACTATGATCTATCTGATAGCAACACAACCACAGAAAACTCTTTCTTTGTTCTAGGAGTGAAGGAGAGTCAGTATATGGACCTGATTGGACTTGATTCAATGCCAAATAATAGACTGAGAAAGATTTGTCTTTTACACCGGATGCTTAATTCTGTCAGTGTGGAATGCTTCCATCTAGTTACCTGAATCTAGTCTGTTTCTGACCCTGGTTCTCCTCCCCATGACTCTCCTAAAAAGTTTTTTTTTTTTTTTGCTAGCCTTTTTTCCTTCAGCATTTACCCCTGAGCCACCCCACTAAACCCTGTACCTCCATAGTTGTGTTTAAGCTCAGAGTAGAACTCTGAGATGTAGAATAGCCAGGAATCTAATCTATTCCATGACCTGTGGACTTATATGCAATGGGGTGAGATTCAGTGGCAAATCTAAGAATTAGAATTATCTGTAAAGCATGAGTCTGCATACCTTTTCAAGAGACTACTATAAGGATCAAATTCAATGATGCATTAAATTTATTTGAAAAATCATAAATTGTTTTACCAACAAAAATGATTAGCCCTCCATGTGGGGCTCACCCAAAAAGGAACATGACATTTCTGACACGAGATGTGTGTGTGTGTGTGTGTGTGTGCATGTGTGAATGTGTGTATGTGTGTGTGTAAATATATCCTGAAAATTAGCAGTAGGTCAAAGAAATAGCAGGAATATAGAAAGTCATATAAGCTGTATGAGACCAAGATACCTAATAGTCTCTCAGCTCATGTATCTTTCTCCTCATCTTGTTCACTCTTTTTACACTGTACCTAGTCTCTTAGAAATCCATGTTTCTCAGTCAGAATGATGTTTAGCTTAGCAGGGTGGTGAAGATGACATACACTAGGCCTTAATGAAGGTCTAGAGGGTTGTTACTATTACTGGGAGCTGATTATGTCATGAGAATGTTCTCACATGTCAGAAGGTGTCTTCACTTCTTTCTGTCTGATCTAAATAAAATCCAGATTTAGCCACAGTGATGATTTTTTTAAGGCAGAAGTTACAAGCCAAGACATATTCTAGACTAGTTGTGATAATGCATGAGGTCATGGAGGGGGCAGAATGATGCAGTTATGCAGAAGGCCAATCTTGAATTTTCTTTTTTTCTTTTATTTTTCTTTCTTTCCTTTTTCATTTCTTTTCTTTTTTTCTTTTTGCTGAGGCAATTGGGGTTAAGTGACTTTCCCAGGATCACCCAGCTAGGAAGTGTTAAGTGTCTGATGCCAGATTTGAACTCAGGTGCTCCTGACATCAGGGCTGGTGCTCTATCCACTGTGGCACCTAGATGCCCCTAACCTTGAATTTTCAATCTATATTTCTCTGTGTAAATGGGGGCAAGACTCATGGAGACATTCTTTTTTTAGCTGTAGGAATTCAGTGTTGACTTACTTCATCTGTTTACCACAGCTTTGTGTCTCAGCAGTCCCACCCATGATGCTAAAAAGTCAAAGAGACAGGAGAACATGTGATGAAAAAGAATATGAAGAAAATAGAGGTGAAAGTCTCAAAGTCAAGAGAAATAGAGTGAGCTGGAAGCAGTTGAGTCTTATGAGTGCATTCACCCTGTTCCACAAGAAATGAGTTCTCCACAAGGAGAAATCAGTGGTCCCTGCCAGCAACAGCCACAGAATAGAATAGTATAAGCTATGAAAACTTTGGTCTGCTGTGACTGCATGTCTTATGCTGTGAAGGAGAGCCAAAATTGAGATGTAGAGATCCCAAGTCCTTCATTTAGTGAATGGTCTTACTGCATGGAATTAGTCAAACATAAATTGGAAGCTATATTTTATTTCTTCTAATCCTGGTTTTTTTTGCCTGTTTTTAGGGAGGGTGCCTAAGGAAGAACTTAAGAAGGCAATAGTGTCCTTACTGGAGGGCTTGGTCTCAAGACATTCCGATATCATATGTGTTACTGACCCAGATTCAGAAGTTATAGGTAAGGAATCTAGAGAAAAATTTTAATATATATTATTCAATCATTGATTCTATGAAAAAAAAGACAAAAGCCTAATCTATTGTATTCTTTCCTGTTCACATAGCAGACTAACTATTGAAGGGTTCAATGAAATATAGCAGCGTCAGAGAGAAGGTACAGTTTTCTGATACATGTGGAATGAGAGCTAAACCTAATTGGGTAAATCTATAGAAATTACACCCACTAGACTAAAAAGACAATGTAGCCACAAAGAGATAGAAGGAACTTGTGAGACAGAGGGTTAACTACTCACTAAAAATGATAGCTTAGAAGTTTCCTATTACTCTTCCTCAAAAAAAGTGGAGTATATAAGGCAATCATAGGAATTCTAAACTCTATGTATTTTTAGTGAATAAAATCAGGATGGTGGTTAGAAATGCCCTCTGGTGGGTAACTGAAAAATAACTTGTCAGGTGCAGTATAATGTCAAATAAGATTTTTAAAAATGCTGGTGGTAATAATGCTGGTGTAATAATGTTAATTCCTAGGATTAAATGCACAGTATGTTCCTAAGATTTTAAATATTTGATCTTCTCTTCCATTCTTTGAGAGAGAGGGATGGGGGAAATTATAAAAAGCTTTCTACAGATTGTCTTTGATCATACAACTGGGATTGAGATAGAAATGATATAGACTTGTAGAAGAGTATGGATGATATCGGAATAGGTGATAAGATAGGGACAGAAAAATTGGCTAATTGGGTACTCTTCCATACTCTAATCTTGCTCTACCAAGTTTCAACATTGTCACTAAACACAAAACATTATTGAGCATGTATCAAATGTTGCATTCTTCTTAGTAGGTGCAGTCTTCCTTCTGATAACATAATTGATATATCATGTGCTGACTGACCCAATTGCAAGATATTTTGCACCAGAATGAATGTGTAGTCCATTTATCTCAGATCAGCTGCTAAAGAAACTGCAGACAAACTACCTGTTTATGGTTTTTGGCTCCGTGTATCTAGCTGCTTCAATTCTGAGAGTTATCCAGTGAATTGACACTCATTTTGAACTAAGATTAAAGTTCCATTCCTTGCCAGAACAACAGAAACAAGTCCAAAAAGAATCCAATAAACTTTGGTGTTCATTGTGAAACATAAGATCAGAAAAGACTAATCTTGTTATGTCCTTTTACCCTGTGCCAATTTGTATGAATAATGAGAGATTATGTGTGATTTAACTTACCCACATAACATTTACTTTGATATAAAAGGATTTTTAGGGACATCTTACACCTAAACTGTCCATCTGGAATGGACTAAGGATGCATAGTGGAAATTAGAAATATAGTAGATTTTCAGCATTATAGAGCCGATCATCCCTCCATGGAGCTACAAGGGCATTTGGTGGGTGATATTTAGTACAACTCACATTCTACACATAGTATAACTTTCAGTGGGGGTGGCTAATAAACATGTCATGATGTAAGGAGCATATTTGTGCCTATATAATATAAGACAAGTAGCAGCAGTTATTACAACCAGAAATTGAAAGGAGGAACCAAGATCAGATACACCAAAATGCTGGTGATCTGATTATGCCCATTCCACTCAGACAAAATGTCTAAATACTGCAAAAAAAACAAAACAAAAAACGAAACAAAACCCACTATCAGAACCATGAAATACCAGAAATTCATTCCCCTGAAGTATTTAGTTCTCATCTGTTAGTGTACAATTATGTGAGAAATTTTCTCTCTCCCTCAGGCCCTGGTCATTAGAATGAAATGTATATAACATCATACCCACTACACTTGGACCTGATCTTCTTATAATTAGGGTACTTGAATCTACATCTCAAAGTAAGCTGTAAATTCCATACTCAGCAAGTACCACAGAGGAAGTTGAAAAGACATTTAAAGAGAGAATTCAAGGAAATGGCAAATTTTTGAGAGGAAAACATTTGTACAGTCCCATGAAAGGTGACACTAGATTGACTTTTAAGAATTGTGCTCTATTTAAAAATCAAAGAACCTTCTTTTCTATTGGCAAGATGACTGCTAGACATCTACTGAGGCAATAATTGAACTGATTGATGCCTTGCTGTGTACCAGCTGCTTAGTAGGGATCCTGTGGGGGAAACAGATTAAACAGAGTAAAGGTCTCAAGATGGGTGTTTCCAGGCAGTGTGATTAGTTTGGAGAGGCTACTTTCTTTGGGCCAAAACATGAGATTAATTTGGTTTCTGCTGGCCTTGATCCTAGGGGGGTGGAGAGTAGGGAGCAGAATGTACACTTCAAATAGAATCGAAAGTAGAATTCAACTCTTAGAAGGCAGAAACTTTTGTATTCTGAGCTTCAAGCATCCATTGAACACATAGAATGCAATCACTAAATGTTTATGGAATTGAATTGAATAGCTCTGACATGGAACATAGAGAAATATAAGCTCATCTTTTTTAATATTTTGACCCTGGTAACTCACTTTCTATTGTCCTTGGTGGTTCCTCTCTATTCCTATTTAATTAACTAAAAAACAAATTTCTCTAACAGGATAGAGTCAGTTAATTGTAAGCTTACTACTTGACTTCTTGGTCACCTATTAGATTAACATTATGTCCAATAGCATGCAACGATGAGGTTAAGTTTCCAGTGACCTCTTGATCACCTTACAAAATCAGACGATGGGGCAGAAAGACCTAACTGAGGAGTTCCCTGGGTTATATGGTCTTAGAGTTGGAGTCTAGAATTGACTCTAAAATTAAAAATAAGTCATTATTTTTAATATTATTGAAAATGATGCTAATAATAATGATAAAGAATGATGACATTCTATAAATATAATGTTGGCCTTAGAGTCAGAAAGAAATGAAATTTGAATATCTGTCATCAAAGACCAGTTATCAGAATCATCATGAAGTTGTCTGCAGGGTACCAAAATATAAGGTCATACCACTTTCTCACTTTCCCAAAAAATTCTCCTTTGGACCACATTTTAGGTTAATCTGAAATCCCTTTACCTCTGGCCATATTTTGTTTTTACAGAATTGTAATCAATGTTTACTCTACAGTGATTCTACTCATCTTGCCTTGCATTCACTGAGGTTTTTTCTTTCATTTTTCATAGATTTAAAAATTTTTCATCATACCAGCATTTTCTTTACATGATTATCATTTGTTCAGTCATAAGTGGTCATAATCACTTCAAAAAACACCATTGTCCCTCCTAAAATCTTCTCTTAGTACTAAGAATGGTTAAAAGCAATGCATACCATGAACCATATAATATTTAGCAAAAGGATGTTCATTATTAGTTCTCTGGGATCAAGATTAGACATTATGTATAATTCAAATTCTGGTATCTTTTAGCATTGTTTTCATTTATATTTTTGCAGTCATTGAGTGAGTACATTCTTGGGCAGTCATCTTAACTTTTATCTTGCCACTAAACTCTGATGACTGGAGGAGAGAATGAGGCTGATGATTTTGTGTCACTAAATTCCAATTCATAAATAAATAAAGACATCACCATGATCCTTTTTAAGAATAAAAGATCAACAATGAAAATAACAACAATGAGTATGTTGGTTTCCTAAATATGCTTTCTTTGCTCCCTATCACTTCAAGTCCCCCATATAAATTCCTTGATATATATCTGCATAGTCTGGTGAAACAATTTCCACATTAGCCATGCATCAAAATGTATGCATCTTTCAACATTTAAGTTGATCAACTCTCTATTAGGAGGTGAGTACAATTTTTCATTTTATTCTTTTGGAATCATGGTCTATCATTGCATCAGAGTCCTAAAGTGTTTTTTTTTTCTCTATAATGTAATCATATTTTGCTCTGCCTCATCTCATACTAGTTTTCCCAGATTAAAATTCTCCATTTACAGTTAGATCCCAATTAGTACAAATAATTAATCTATTGATTCACTATTTAAAGTGACAATTATGTAAAATATCATTAATGGTTCTAATCCAATGGAAATATACAGTGTGAATTCAAATAAAGTAAATACCAGTGGTTGCTTAGGGTTCATACCAATTACAACTTTGCAGTAATCATTTTTTATGACACAATAATAATATTCCCTTACATCAATATGCTACCATTTGTAGCCATAGTCCAATAGACCATTCACTTTGGCATTCATCAATAGGTCGATAGTCCATTTGTTTCCAATTTTGGTGTGCTATAGCAACTTTCAAAAGCCATCTGATAAATTGTAAAGGTTGTGATCTGCATGAGGAATGAATATTTCCACAATATCAGTCAAGTTACTTTAAATATTTGATTAATCAAATGTGTACATATATGTAACTAGAAACTTAAAATGAAACCTCCCCCAACATTATGAACTCTAAAATATTATGAGCTATTTTGGGGTAGCAGACCATAGGAAAAAGGTAGAAAGAAAGAATACATATATTTCTCCTAAGCTTGCTGATAGGGTACCCAGCTTATACAGCAGCATAAACAAAAACAAAACAAGAAAGCTAGAAAGCAATGCTCATGAGCCCCATTATTGAGTTTGCTGGATATTGGTGATAAAAAGGAGCAGAATCCAGTAGACTGGAATGTGCTTTGGTGCATATAGAGTCAGAAGTATCTGATTAAAATCACTAGTCCTGACACTTTCCCCCAGGCCAATACAAGGATTTTGCCTAATCTCTTACTTCACAATATAATAAACAGTATTACAACATTTGAACCCGAAATGAATGTAGGCTCATAATTTTAGGCTTGGAAGGATCTTTAGATGTTGTAGGATCATAGATCAAGAATAAGAAAGGACTTCAGAAGTCAGTCCAACGATCCCATTATAAAAATGAAGAAACTGACAATCAAAGTTTAAGAGATTATGCAAGTATTATAGAGCAGAACAATATTTAGGTCCAGATCCCTTCCAAATATGATGCTCTTTCCATTATACTACTCTGCTTTTTTATTGATGAGACAAAAGTTTATAGGAAGCATAGGGAACATGATGTTTGCCTACAATAGGAGAGATCACTTCCAAATATGTTTTTTTTTTTAAGTGTCCTGGTAATTTCAGTCTCATTCTTTTGGGCAGATTATGGATATTTCTTAAGTCTCTGGTAAAATGAATCTATTTTATGGTGGGCTAGAATTTAGAGGCTTCTGATCCTGGAGAGATCCATTGGGACCTTGGTGAAATGAAATCCATTTCTACCTAAATTCCTAAAAGAGGAAAGTATTCAAATCCTTGCCTCTTCTGAAAATACCATCTCTATAAGTGACAGAAATGAATGGAGCCAACATGTTTTGAACCTCTTTACAATGAGGCCAGGATATTCAGCACTAAATGGAGCAAATTGTTATTTCCTTTGATATTTCTATTTTTCCATAATCTTTTTTTTGTCTCTCTGGCATTTCTGATAACTACTTATCATTTGAACTTTCTACATCTCAGTTCTGTTCATTTAGTTTTTTCTCAGATCATGATCCATTAGTGATTCAAATTCAGTTGACTTTTGGGGTATTATCTCTCTTGTTTGAATCAGGCTGAATAATTCTGATTTCTGAAGCATGCATGCATCTACAACTTCTTAACCCTTCTGACCCCAGTTCAGGAAATCTAAAACTAAAGAAGTCATCATCTTGGATCCTGAAATTATAAACAAATGTAGCTCCCATGCTGTTGCATGGGCAAAGTTCCAGATAGCTTTGAAGTAAAGACTGGATCCCATAAAGTTCCAAAGGAGAACAGCCTAGTTCTAGTAAAACAGTGTGTAGACTTCATCTGGTTCTACTCATGATCATGATTGGAGTGTCTGAACAAGCAGATATTTTCCAAATCACAGTTTGAAAGGAATGAGTAGAAGTTAGCATGACCAACTTCTACTTGTCCATCATTAAGAGGAAGCTCCATAAAAATGTGTCACAGATAGCAAATTGTTATTTCTCACAATTATCCTGAATAATTCTCATCAGTAATTTTTGACCCTGATTTATTCTTGGCTCTAACAGGAAAAGAACACCAAACCAGAGCAACAACTGGAAAACATTGGAAAACATCAAAGCTTAATTAGAATGATTGAGTAAGAGAGTTGACAATGATGTCAACTGTGCTCTTCTTGTGTCCCATCATGGAATTGGAGCCAAAACTAGGAACAATACTAAGAACTGTGACATAGAACCTTTCATGGCATAGGCTGTGCTTGTTAATGATGCCCAGTTGGGGCAAAAAGGCTTCTAATTGTAGTCTTAATCCAAGAGCAAGCAGAATAAAAAAAAAAGTACATTGTATAGGACACAAAGATCAATTGTGAGGGAAACAAGCACAAAATACTGGATAACTAGAGGTCCAAATATTTCTGGGGGGCAATGTGGTAGCAATAAGGATAAATGCCAAGGAGGAAAACACAATACAAAAGGCAAGTAAGAATCCAAAGAAATCTAGAATCCAAAGAGTATTCAGCTTTAGCAAAGCATTCATGCAATATTTATCTTCTTCAATTGGGTGAATGCTCTAGAGTTCTGACTCTTGGCATGTGACGCTAATCTCACCTGCCTAGTTCTGAATGAGCTTCAGCTGTGGACAGCTCCCTGCCCTGTCCAGGGCTCCCAGCATGGGAAGCAGTTGTGATTGACATAGAACAGAGATAAATGAAATTTTTTAAACAACACCTAATTTCCGTTTTGTGCCTATTTTTTCCCAAGTGATGAAAACCTTATTCCCTCCCTTGTAAAATAAATAGCTGCCCATGACTACAGAACTTAGGCCTGCAAGGCTTGGCTGTGGCTGCTGGTAATTAACCCCCTTCTGCCACTTACAGAAAAAAATTTTTTTTTTTTGCCATCTACCTGCTTCATGAGAAGACTAAGAGGATACAATTAATGTTCTCTGCAGCAAGAATATGGTTTTATTTCATCACAAAACCTCCTTGAAGGAACAATTTGGAACAATAGTCAGGAAAAGTTGTTAGGTTCTTACTAAGTGCTAAGTCGGTACTTGACAATTCTCTAGTTCCGGCCATGACTGGGAGTTTGACTTGTGAATTCCTGGGGAAGAGCTTGCATGCTTAGGAGGAGCAAGTTCATTGGTTGAAGTAATTTTTCCCAGTAGCCCTTGCATTATCCCATACCCATTCTCTGGGAGGATAAAAGAGGGAAGTCACTACTCTGGATGAGTGTTAAAAGCAACTGTCTGGAGACAATGATTCTCTATAGGAAGAAGAATCTGTCCGAGAGATTTTGAGTTGACATAGCAGATCTCCCAGAGAGCTATCCCCAGCTTCTGGAGACAACAGCATGTTACAAAAAGTCATTTGGGTTATAGGTCCTGGCATAGTTCCTATCTCTCAAAAAATAAATTATATTTCTTAATTTGTAAGTGGAATAGAGCTTCTTGACTTCTCTATGGCTTCATACAGAGCCAGAACTTCTGGTCAAAAACAAAAGAGATTATCTTTGCTTCCTTAACCAGATCTCATCATGTAAGTATCTCTATTATGACTCATTGATATAACCCTCTCCTAATTGTAGCCCTTTTAATAAGTAAGTTGCCTAGTGAGCCAATCATAGGTAACCAAAGATAACTCCCACTTGGAAAAAATGATGACTTCTTCAATTAGATATTTTACAGCTCCTTTAAAAGTGGAAATTTGACTTCTGACCACAATGGCTGCTTAAACAAGAAGCAGGTCACCCAGTTACTGTATACCTACTACAATACAATCTTGAAGTTCACATAAGACTGAGTAATGTACAAGAAAATGCTGATTGTTGATATTTTTTCCTCCAAAAATACACAAGAGTTCATTCAGAAGCAGTGTCAGCTTCGGGTTATCCTTCCAGTGAAATCAGAGTCTGACAGGGACATTTATAATTTGGAAGACTCTAAATCCAGGGGTCTGAAAAAACAAAGGGCTCCCATGAGAAAGCTTCCCGGTGGTCAGAAAACCCCAGTGTGGGTTCTTTAAAAATACAGAAGAACAGTAGCAGGAAACAGTGAATAGTATATCAGATCAAGTACTCCAAGCCCAGAGCCTCTGAAAACCTTAGCAGTAATTCTTGACTCTCTTGATATATCAGAGAGGGCACTGAGGCTACCTACACGACTATGAACCTCAAAGATCTAAGATATGTCTAAGGTGGGGGAAGACTAATTCCTAGAAGTGGAGGTCATTGAAGAAACCAGAGGGACACAAGGCAACGCCAAGGTGAGCTGACTACTCTACCCAAGACAGACCTTGGTCTTGTAACAAAGCCACAATTCCAAAACTAAAATTGGTTTGTTGTTCAGTTATTCAGTCACGTCCAACTCTTCATGACCCCAAAGGCACATTAGGCCTTTTAATTTTCCACTATCTCTCAAAATCCATCCAAGGTCATGTTCATTTTTTCCATGACACATCCAACTCATCCTCTACCATCTCCTTCAACTTTTGCCTTAAGTCTTTCCCAAAACACGGTTTTTCCTAATGAATTCTGTTCTCTCATTAAGTGACCAAAGTTTTAAGGCTTCAGCTTTCACATTTGATTTTCTAGGAAATAGCCTGAATTAATTTCTTTAAGTATTTCCTGATTTGAAATCATTGATGTCCAAAGGATTATCATAACTCATCTTTAGCACTATAATTCAAAAGTTTGATTTTGCAGTATTCAACTTTATTTTTTGCAAGTCTCACAGCCACACATTGCTACTGGGAAAAAAATCATAGCTTTGACTATAGAGCTCTTTATTGTCAAGGTGATGTTTCCACCTTTTCGGATGTTTTCTGGGTTTGTCATAGCCTTATTTTCTGGTAGCAAGTATCTTTTAAATTCCATGGCTCTAGTCCCCATTCATAGTGATTTTTGAGTCCAAGAAAATGAAATTTGACAATATTTCCTTCTTCTGCCTCTATTTGACAGGAAATGATAGGACCAGTTGTCAGGATCTCAGGTTGTTGGATCTTTTTTGTTTATTTGTTCTTTGTTAAATTTCAGATCAACTTTTATATTTCTTCTTTCACTTTCATCTTGAGCCTTCTTACTTCCTCTTTACTTTCTGCCACCAGAATGTTTACATTTACATATCTGAGATTGCTGATTTTTCTCCCCACCACCTTAATTCAGGTCTTTGATTTAGTCATCCTCACATTATACACGATGTACTCTGCATATAATCAAATAAACAAGGTGACAATATACAACCTTATTGCAATCCTTTTACAATTTTAAACCAATCAGTTGTACTATGTTTGGTTCTATTGCTTCTTGACCCAAATAAAGTTTCTCAGTAATATGATCTGTTATTCCCATATCTTTGAGAACTTGCCACATTTTGTGGTGGTCCACTTAGTCAATGGCTTTAGTGTTGTTATTGAAGCAAAAGTAGATGTTTTTCAGAACTCTCTTGCTTCTTCCATAATAAATACAATTAAAGCTGAAGAGATGAGTAAACTAACAAAAACACCAACCTGCATCAAAAATTATTGAGAATCTAAAGATCCTATCTGCAAAGAAATAGAAAATAAGTGAATAATATCTGCAAGCAGATTCTCAAAGAAAAAAATAAATTTTTATAAGAACTACAGCATAACTAGAAGAAATGAAGAAAAAGGCAAATGATAAAAATGCTCTCAAGGAAATAATTGGAAGTAGGATAAGTAGCTTATTATATGAAGTGGTAAACCTTACCCAAGTAACTGAATTCCTGAAAACTAGAATAGACCAAATAGAAATAAAGGACTCCATGAAACAGCAAGAAATATTAAAACAAAATCAAAAAGTTGGAAAAAGAGGAGAAAATATAAGATATTTGATATAAAAAATTGACTTAGGAAATAATTCAAAGAGAGATTACCTAAAGATCATTGTATATTCCCTAAAAATTATGATTTTTAAAAAATTAGATAGCGTAAAGAGGAGTCAAAATGGCAGAACAAATGTATGATTCATTTGAGCTCTGTCACAAATCCCTCTGATTTCCTTGAAATAATGCTATAAAACAATTTAGATTGGCAGGACTCACAAAAGGATCAGGTGAAATAGTTTTCCAGCCAAAGACAACTTGCAATATCAGTAGGAAAGGTCTCTCACACCCCAGTGAAAGTGGAGCACAGTCTAGTGCAGGCTGTCCCAGCATAGACCAGACTGCTCAGTCACTTGAGAATTATTGAAACTACAGGTGCAGTGGTTGTTTCTGCAGCTCCTAGCCCATAAATGGTAGGATGGTCAGACACAGATCAGAAGGAAATTTCAGGGATATTTTTGCTGGTGCTTAAGGCAGGACTGTTTCTTTTCTTGTGCTTAGATTCAGACGGTAGTCTTAGGGCAAGGAGAAGCTTATGGACCACAATGGAACAGGGACTTTTCTCACAGAGTTCCAGAGCAGAAATGAATGGTTGTGGCTACTCATAGATCAAATCATAGACTAAGAGAGTAGTAAACTCTCCCTAGAATTATGCCACCTTGGGAGAACTGAAAATGTACACATCCCTAGAAGTAGATACTTCCTTGAGAATCCCACTTGGGAATATGAGCCCTATTTTAACAAAGAGGTAAAGTCAAGAAATAGCATGGGAAAATGAGAAAGCAACAGAAAAAACTGCTGATCATAGAAAGCTACATACATTCAGAAGAAGATAACAAAGTCAAAATTCCTTCATCCAAAGCTTCCAAGAAAAATATTAATTTGTCTCTAGCCATGGAAGAGCTCAAAAAGGATTTTGAAAATCAACTAAGTTGGGGAAAGGATGAAACCAGAGGTCAAAATGAAGACAGAAAGAAACTACAAAAGGAAAAAACCAGAACTTAACACCAATATAAACACAAGATTATAGAATATTAGTGAATTGAAAAAGGAAATTCAGAAAAACCTAGGAAAACTTTATGAACTGATGCAAAATAAAGTGAATAGTGGGTTGAGAACCTTCTATATAGTAACAGCAATGTTGTAATCAAAATCAACTGTGAATGATTTAACTTCTGATCAATATAATGATCTATAATTAAAAAAAAGAAAGAAAGAAAAGAAATATATAAACAAATAAGTCCAGAAATACTTACAAATGATCAAGGGTCTGTAATTTCATGTATGAGAATTCTAAGTATAGAAATTCCTCCTACTAGTGTGTAATGGCAATTAATCTATAATGTATAACTTTACTATGTTTCCCCAAACTCTGAGAAATTGAGATGTTTTCTCACAGTCATAATCTGATGTAAGAAGTAAAACTTGAATCTATCTAGGTCTTCTTGATACCTGGAGCTACTTACTTTTTTTTCCCATAATAATAGTCTTTTATTTTTCAAAATACATGCAAAATTCCTTGCAAAACATTGTGTTACAAATGTTTCTTCCTCATTTCCCCCACCAGATAGTAAGTGATCCAATATGTTAAACATTTGCAATTCTTCTAAACATATTTCTACATTTATTATGCTATGCAAGGAAAATCAGATAAAAAGGGGAAAAAAAACTTAAGAAAGAAAAAAGCAAGCAGACAACAACAAAGCATTTTACCATGTTTTAATTCATATTCAGTGTCCATAGTTCTCTCTGGATGCAAAAGGATCTTTCTATCACAAGTCTTTTGAAATTGCTTTGAATAACCTCATTGTTGAAAAGAGTCAAGGCCATCACAGTTGCTCATTACATAATTTTATTTTTTCTGTGTATGTTCTCTTACTTTAGCACACTTTACTTAGTATCAGTTCATATAAGTCTTTTTAGAATTTTCTGAAATCAGTCTACTCATCATTCCTTATAGAACAACAATATTCCATTTCATTCATAGACCCTAGGCAAATCATCTGAAGTATTTGTGTCTCCTCATTTATAAAATAAAGGAATAAGATTATAATGACAACTTTGAAAGATTTAAGAATACTGATTGATACAATGACCAATCACAGTTCCATGGGATGGATAATGATGATGCAGGCTCTCCACTTTAAAAGAGAGAGGTGATGGACTTATAATGCTCAATGAGACATACATTTTTGGACATATCCAAAGAAGGATTTTTTTTTGCTTGATTATTGTAAATTTGTTATAAAGTTTTTCTTCTACATTTAATAGCAATAGAGGGATGGGAGGGAAAGTAAATGTTTTTAGCAAAATTTAAAAAAATGTTATCAGGGAGTGGAAAGAGAGAAAGGGAAAAAAACAATTTGGAACTCAAAAATGGATGTTAATTTTTTTTTGTTTCTATGTAATTGAGAAAAACAAAATAAAATTATTCAAAAGACAAAAAATGAAAAAGAAGAGAAAATTTTAAAATAATTGAAATTGACAACCAAAAATAATAAAGTTTTGTAGCTTAAACCAGCACTAAATTATGCCAGCTCTTTCAAGGTTTTCAGAAAAGATATTTTAAAAGAACTATAATTTGTAGATCAATTGAATGAATTAATGAATGAATAAAAACATTTATTAATATTTTACTTTGCTAAAAAGATAAATAGTCCCTAATCTCAAGGAGCTCACATTTTAATATGGATGACCATACCTATGAAGAAGTGATATAATGGAGAAGGGTATTTTGGTGTATGAAAATATAATAGGCAAGTGGAACCATCTGGTTGTTAATTGAAATACCCTTTTCAAAAGCAATTTGATTTGATTGCTGTTCCAGATTAAGAGAAGAAAAGTAGATACTGAAAAGTGGGAGAAGCATATGGCCAGGGTGAAGTATGATTGGGAGTCTGGGGCCAATGAGATCTAGAAATCTCTCACCAGTGAAGGTAGCATGACCCTAAGATAGGAGTTATGAGAGCAGTAAAAGCCAACAAAATGTGGTAGCATGTAAGAAAATGGCCAGAATAAAGCATCAATCTAAGGAAATCTGGCAGATCTCATCTATTACTCAAATCAGGAGGAAGAGCAATTGATCTATATAGAATAAAGGCAGCAGTTGCTACCAATAAAAAAGACCTAAAAAGACATCATCTTCATTATCATCATGAGATTATTTATAGAAGGTAAAATCAGAGAGATATCAGCCTCTCAGTGATTTGAGAATGGTCTATTATAACCATTCTATGTATATATTAAATAAATCTGTCCACTAATACCCCAATGCACAGAGGGTAGTGCTATCTATTGGAATGACCATAAGGTCCTTGGGGGATAGGAGAGTTTTTTTTTTGGCTATAAGCTTGGATATAATTCTTCTAATGCATCTTGTTTTATACATAAGCTTTTGTCTATATTTGATATCCTTGTGAAAGACTTTTAGAAGACATAGAAAGGGATGATTGAGGGAGATTCTGACTTCCCTGAATGATTTTCCCATAGTGACTTTGTGAGAGTGACTCTTGAAATTGTACCTAGATCCTCATCTCCAGAACCAGAATTATACAACTGGTTGAGGAAGAGGAAGAGAGGTGTATTATCTATTTTTAAGAAAGAGCTTTCACAGCTATTAAGAAGTCTGTCATGATGACTCATGTCCCTACTCAGGGAAATCCTAAAAAGTTTAGCATCTGGCTTATACCATTTCATCCAAAGCAATCTTTAGCTACTCTGAAAGCACTCATGCTAACAAAGGCTAGAGACATAGAAAGAGTTTTGTTTATCAAAAGAAGACACAGAAAATAATCATATCTAGGTTAACAGTCGAAAGAAACAAGTGATTTTCACTGTATGTCTGTGTTTGTGTTCCCCTGTACTATGGGCTCTTGAGGAAAGTCATCACTATCCATGAAGAATTAACAGTACTACTCAAATTAATCTAGCAGCGATTCTACAAGGAAGGTGGCCTTTACTCAGTGGCCCAAAATTGCTTTTATCTATATGCCAGTTGTGTTTATTTGACTCATGAGAAACTTATGATACTTGAAGGCTGTTAAGCCTGATTGGACCCTAGAGAGTTGCACATGGAGTTTTGAAGAGGATCTGTTACTTGTACTATAGGTGGGTATGGTATTACATGGAAAACTTATCCATCAGTAGAGGTAGAAAAGGGATGGTCATATGTCACCACTCACAAAAATATCCATTCTTCAGGATCCTTCATATTGATATGCACAATTGTAGTAATAGACTAAAGTGCGATTTTTATTTGAGACAATAAAGTTTAATAGTGAAACTGCTAGTTTAGAATCTCTCAGGGAGACATATTGGATATGACTAGGATTTGGGATATCACCTGTGAGGTTGAATAAAGAAAGATTTTGGGGTGAAGATGGAGTTCTGCTGATGGCTGAAATTTTAGCAGAACTCATTCTGACTGTTCAGAGTTCTATTAGCCTGAGGTGGTACAGCTTCAGAGAACATATTCTAGAACAAGTTTCCTTAAACTTTTCCCACTTATGACCTCTTTTCTCCTGAGGAGTTTTGCATGACTCTGGGTATGTAGGTATATAAAATAGGTATACAAATCAAACATTTACTGATAATAAATCAAAATTTCATGATCCTCACATTCAAATCATAGGTTAAGGATCTGGCAACTAAAAGAAAAGGGGAAGTCAGTGGAGAAATGGAAAAAACATAAAACTAATCATAGTAACCATCTATATTAAGCAAAAGAGTGAAAAAATATAGATTTTTTAGAAGTTTTATCATTTTATTTGTATTTTTCACTTTAGAGAATATTAGGAATGTCTCTCCCAAGGGAGTAAAAAACTAAAGATAGGTTGTGTTTTTTTTTTCTAGAAGTAGAACAAGCTCAAAATAATGGCAGAGTTATGTGTCTTCTCTAATAGACTAACATGGATGGCAAGAATTCACAATGAGAAATGATGGGTGTTGCAACTAGAGGCCAGTAACAATGGTCAGTGAGCTAAGTCTAAGATTGGTTGATCTCCAGGAAGCAAGAACAACTAGGAAGCTCTTGCAATAGTGCAGGAAAGAATGATGAGAAACATGGCAACTTTACTAAAAGAATAGTTTCAAATAATCAGGTAATTTTGTGACTAGCAAAATTCTTCAACCTCCCCTCTACTTCAGTATCTGCAGTAGGGAGCAATAAAACTATATTCTGAGACTGACACCTAAATAGCCGACAGGACAACATTCCAAAGAGAAATTGAAAATATTGAATGCTTAGAAGATCATACCACTTAATTAGGGCCTGTTGATTGAATGATTGTGCTTAAATTTTCAATCAGCAGTGCAGCAAATGATGAGAAAACAAGAGTCAAAGTAGGCTGACCCAATAATCCAGGTGGAAGAAGCTCTTTGAAGGAGGTTTTAGCCACTATGGAAAAGTATGGTGTAAGGGATCCACTTCTCAAGGATTCCAGGCCATGGGAACAGGAGAAAGAGTTTTGATAAAAATTTGCTACAGTTAGAATTGGAAAAACTTAGGGAAGTAAGGATGCTGAAAGCTCCCAGGATACATACTCCATCAAAAAAAGCTTTCTAAACTTATCCCTAAGAAGTCCTGTTATGGATGGAGAAGAGGGATCTATTCACCTTTCTTTTATTCTTTGAGCTAATAGCAGCCATGTGGAAGATCCCCTAGGAAGAATATATGTAGTTTCTAGCAGGCTGGTGAACAGAAATAGAACAAGGGGAGAGAAGACTATGAGGACTTCAAAGAGGCAACTGGCACCTGGTTTGAGTATAGACTAGAATGATATGGAAAACAATTCTATAACCTTGCAGTGGTCCTCAAACTTTTTAAATAGGGGGTCAGTTCACTTCCCTCAGACTGTTGGAGGGCCAGACTATAGTAAAAACAAAAACTCACACTCTGTCTCTGCTCCTCAGCCCATTTGCCATAACCCGGCAGCCGCATAAATGTCCTCAACAGGCTGCATCTGGCCGGCGGGCTGTAGTTTGAGAACCCCTGTGCTTAGACCTTCATAAAGCCAAACTGATACCATTCCTATAATAGAGGGTAGGCACCAAAGAGAAGCTAATGTAGAAATAGTTTTTTTCTTTTTTCTTTTAAAGGGCAATCAACGTATTTATTTCAAATTTCAATTACATAATTTCCTTGGGCAAGATATAGCTTCAGATGAGGACCATCATGTCGTTTTTCCCTCCATGGAACTACGAGCATCTTTATAGTAAACTTGAAAGTGTCTGTGGGATATCTACAGTAGTCTTGGAAAGTATTTCCCTGCTGACAAGAGAGTAAAAGTTCTTCTGGAACCCCCAATTCGAGAAGAAAGATATGAGAAATAAAGGACATAGTGTGATAATTGTGGGAAATGGGTACATTTCAAATATGAGTGTCCTAGCAAGATTATAATGAAAAAGACCCAGTCATCTAACAGAGGGCCTCAGATGAAAAGTATTTTATTTTATCAGTATTGTTATTATTATAAGTACTGTCAAACAAGAGAAGCCTTTCGCAATGTTTTTATGCTCATCTACAATGTGGAGGACATAGGGAATCAGTAACTAAATGACCTTAAATTCCTTGGCAGGCTCAGGCAAAGAGTCAAAGTATTGTAATTACTTAAGACTTTAGGGGTAATTCCTTTCAGTCTACTAAAATGGTGGATTCAGGGAATTGTTGGCTCATGTGAAAACTTTCCAGTGACTGGCCTAACTGTTGAATAAACAAGGAGGCAAAAGACATTAACAACAGTTATTGGAAACAAGCAGTACCAGTTATGTTAGGGTAATGGTAAGCAGGCACATAAAGAGTGGAGCAATCCCTAAGAGTCTAAAAACAATAAGCTCTTTATGGTTTTGAATAGAGGAAGAATAGGGGAAAAGACAGAAAGGTGCAACAAACTAGTGCACATCTTCCTACTACCTTCTTCCTACCTGACTCCTAAGAGTCTTGCCATCATAAAGTAGCAGAATGAAATTCTTCACTTGATCCTGATCACGGGAAACTGCTGATTAGAGGTAACCAGAAAATGAGGGAGAAGCATAGCAGAAAAATTAGGATTATTTGCATGACCCCACCTAACCTGTACATAAACTACTATTTTTCATCTATAAGAAAACACAATTTTAATAGAATAATGGAAGGAAGTAGAAACACCTAGTCAGGCAAAAGAGGGTATTCTGATATACCAATTCATTTATTTAAAATTCTGATAATGACTATGGTTGAAATAGACATTATATGTAAGAATTCATTGTAGGAACTGGGGATGTAATGCAATCAGGGAACACAATAGAAATCAGGAAACATAATCTGCTATGTGAAAGAATACTAGGCTTTTGCTTAGCCTAGAGAAAGGATTCAGGAGCAATGGGCAGGAGTTACAAAGAGATGAGTTCTTTAAGAAGAATCTAGATCACTACTTGGTAAGGACATTGTAGAGATGATTGCTACCAGCTTTGATGACCTAAGGGATTTCTCCCAAACTCAAGTTTCTATATCATTTAATAATTTTATTGCAGAAGGAAAAATGTCTTCCATGTTGGGACTCAGGCTTAATAATACTCTTTTTTTTTTTTGTGGGGGAGGAAACTTCCATCATGGGATCCAGACTTACTAATACTCATTTTTGGAGAAGGAAACAAGGAAAGATCTGGACACTTTCTTTAAAAGACTATGAAGTGCAGGTGAGGGAAATTCTCAAGAATTAAGTCTGCTCAACAAGATAGATTTTGTATCCTATGAAACAGTGAACTTGGATTTGGTTTCTGGCAAAATTCTAGAATTCTTCATTTAAAGTCCAACTTATGAACATATGAAAAGGGAATTTTATAATTGACAAAAATTTGATCATTTGATTTTATCATTCCAGACTAAGCTCATTTTTGGTGAAGAGAGGACAGGTTTACAATTAGCTTGGCAGCTGGTGTCAGAATGCTGAGCCGTGAGTCAGGAAAACCCAAGTATAAATCCTACCTCAGACACATCCTTCATCTACATGACCCTGGGTGAATCATTAACTTTTGGTTTGCCTCAGTTTCCTCCTCTGTAAAATGGGGAGGTAGGGGAAAAAACCCTACCTCCAAGAATTGTTGTGAGGATAAAATGAAATAATTCTTGTGGTGTTTAGCATGATGCTTGCCTGGCAAAGAGTAGCTCTCTCTATATAAATGCTTGCTGTTATTATTATCTATAAAATGGGAATGACAATAGCACCTACCACCCAGAGTTGTTGCAAGGATCAAGTGCAATAATATTTTAAAGCACTTTTCAAACATTAAAGCCCTATATAAATTCTAGTTATTATAATTACAATAACAATAATAAATTATTAATCTATCACATCAGGGGAATTCTGTGAACACAATATAATTGAATCTTAGAAAAGCATTTAACAAAAATTTTTGTGCTATTCTTTTGAATGAAATGAAAAGATGTGGGCTCTATGAGTACAGTTAGGTGTATTTTCACAACTGGTTTCACAGCTCAGCTTCCAGTTTTGATTATTGAATCAATGTTAATGTGGATGGAAAACTCTATTCAAATGTTCCGGTGATCTGTCCTTTGTCCTATGTTATTAAAAAGGTTTTTTAGTGATTTAGATAAAGACACTGATGGCATGCTTAGCATTTTTTCTAGAAACATGGAATTGGTAGGGAGAGCCTATTGAATGAATGAATAAAAATGAAAGAAATGAACATTTATGAAGTTTTAAGTTAGACGCATTGTACTAAGCACTGGGGATGCAAATAGAAAAGTAGAAAGTGTCTAGAGGAGGATTAAAATTTAAATTTCTAATTATTAGAATCAATAAAACCCAATTAAAATGAAATTTCATTAAAAATGTAAATTATTATACTTGGGTTCCTCAAATCAAATGTGCAAGTTCAGGATAGGTGAGCCTTTTAATGATAGTAAACAGATCTGGATATAGTGGATCTTGTGGCTTAGGAGCTCAACACTGGCCATTAATGTGATGTGCCACCCAAAAACACTAAAAGAAATAATTGGGTGGATTTGGGAATGGGGAAAGACCCATAACTTTTTCAATGTGGGAACCTTCCAGTATAAAAACTCAGACTTCTGAAGTAGACTAATAACTCAGTTGCACCATTAAGCCTTTGAGAATTGCTTGACAGCAAAGATCATTAAAGTGATTTTCTAATGACCACATAAGTGTTATAGGTTATAGTGGAGTAGCTTTCAGAATAAGGGAGATTAAATTTTTTCTTGTGAAAATATTAGGAATGTTGTATTTACTTGAGGAAACCAGCAAGGGCTTTAACAAGCCAGAGTGAAACCAAGCAGAGGCTGAACAAAATGGTAGGGGAATAGAGAACCTGTCAAAGAAAACTGATTGAAAAAAAAAAAAACGGAGATTTGTAGTTAAAAGAAGAAAATGTTAAGTTTGTGATAAGGAAGGGAATGATAATCATATTTTAGTACTTGAAGGATTCTTGTAGAAAGCTGACTTCACTCCAGAGGGCAGAGCATATAGGGAGAGGCAGAAATTTTGGAGGGGCATATTTTGACTAAATACAAAAAAAAAGGAAAGACTTAGCAAGAGTAGTGTGAACTGTTTCCTGGGATCTTCATCACTGAAAGTTCTCAAATAGAAATTGATATGTTATACTATAGGCTGGTTCTCGATTCAGATATTCATTGGTCTATGATTCTTTCTCATGCTGAGATTCTGAGTTTGGGGTGGAATAACTGGATTTAATTGGATAGAATAATTGCAGATTTTTCTGTGACCTATTATTTGACCCACTTATATTAAATGCTTCTACTAAAATCCTACTTCTATGACTCCTGAGCATGGAGGTGACTCTGGCCTCTTTATTGATATACCAGGGAAGTAGCAAATCTGACCAAAATGGAAAGGTCTAAGTATTAACCTGATGGCATACCATGTGTCTCTCATCAAAAAGTCAAACTAGCTGTGTTGTGAAACACTACAGAAAGTTGGCAGATCACTGAGACCCAGTGACCATTTTTCCTCCATCAGCAGCATATTATGAAGATTTTCTTCTAAGGAATAAAGTAGTTTCAGACTGCCTTAGCAAAGGGAGTAGTCAAACTAGAGAATTATAGATCCCTGAACTCTCATAGTCAATAGATTTAAGTACTAATTATTTTTAGCCTTAAAACAAAGCAAACAAACATATAAGAAGGATTGTGTGATATTGCAGGAGAGAGGGTGAGGAAAAATTGCAACTTCCTATTTCTTTTTTCTCTGTCCAGTAGGATATCAGAAACTCAGATTTAGAGCAGTAGCTAGCATTCTAGGCATTTATAGAATGATTAATTTAGAAAAAGAAGTAGCAGCATATAGAAATTTTAGTGAGTTAGATCTAAGATTTGTTAAGTAAAAGAATTAAGACCTTAAGGAATAGTAGGTATCTACAGTTTCCTACGGCTCATATTATTTCTTCTAGACACCTTAGGAATTCTGCATTTTGCATCCTTGGGAAATATGCAACCCTGATCTCAAGGAGAAACCATTGGTTTATTTACCATCATTTAAACTTCTCACTTAAGTGCCCCAAACAGATCACCATCCCTTGTCCAATAGGCAGAGTGATCACTTTCAAGGACAGAGTTTTTAGTGATTAATGTCTGTCAAAGAATCAGAAATGTAGTATACTCTTAGGCTGGGATGCCATAATCATTCATTTTTGTACAGCTTCATCTTGTTGTTTCTTTTTATTATTTGCTATAAGGGATAGTTTGCTGTGTAAGAAAGGAGCAATAGATATAATTGTAAAATTTAAAATTGAAATTTGTAAATTTGGTTAAAAATTAAAATAGTAAATTTTTTTAATTTAAAAATGGGAATTTGTAAATTTTAGGGAAAAGAAATCACTAAAGCAATTTAAAAATGTAAAAGATAATTAAAATTATAGGCTACAAAAAAGCCAATGTAATTATCCATGATACCCATGAGCATATTGTAACATCTCAACAGGGAAGAATTACATAAGACACACAGTATAAATGATGTTATCAGATAGATATATGAAAACTGTGTCGTGGCTGAGAGGGTCTGAGCTGTTCAAAGTCAAGGGCAGGAAATATGCCATGGGAAGTAAATCTAAGGGGGCTTAATCACTGAGATGTAAACTCTTCATCAACTAGCTAATTTACAAGAGCCTTTTTTTGTTAATATTAGGAATACAAAGACAAAAAAATCAGAGTTCCTTCCCTCAAGGAATTTACATTCTATCAGGGAAGACAACATGTTGAATATAAACATACAAATGTCTACACAGGCACATATCTGAACATGTTACATTTGGACATATATAAATATGAACATAGATACCTATGTACATATATATACAAATAGTGGATAGGGACTAGATCTATGATTTCATTGGAACAGGAAACTCTCCTTAATGCAACTTGATACCTTCTTCGCCAACACAATCTTAGAAAGCTGCTATGAGCCTAGGGTTGCCCAGTTATACGGTCAGTTTTTGTCAGAGCCAGGACTTGGAATCAGTTCTAATGGATTCAAAGTCACCTTTGTATCCTCTAAATTAAGATGTCTCTATATGAAAGAAAGGAAGAAAAGGAGAAAGAATGAGTGAATGAGAGAGACAGATACAGACACAGAGACAGAAACAGAAAGACACACAGAGAGATACAAAGAGAGACACTGAGAGAGGGACACATAGAGAGATAAAGACAGAGAGAGAAGTAGAGTGAGGGAGAGAGGAAGAAAGAGGGAAAAGAGGAAGGCAGGAAGAAAGGAAGAAAAAAGGAAGGAAGGAGACAGAGACAGTGAGAAGAAGAGGGAGGGAGAGAGGAAAAGAGAAGGAGGAAGGAAGAAAGGAAAGGAAGGAAGAAGAGAGGGAAGGAAGGAAAGAAGAAAGAAAGGAAGGAAGGAAGGAAGGAAGGAAGGAAGGAAGGAAGGAAGGAAGGAAGGAAGGAAGGAAGGAAGGAAGGAAGGAAGGAAGGAAGGAAGGAAGGGAAGAAGAGGATTGAGCAAGGGAAAGATGGAAGGAAGGAGGGATAAAGGGAACAAAAAGAGAGGGAGAAAGGAAGAAAAACAAGGTAATTAAGTAAAAGGTAATTTGGGAGGATGGGCAGTAACAATTGCAAGGGAGTGGGGCAATTAGGAAAGGTTTCCCATGGAAACTTCTTACTTTTTTATCATGGACACTTTGACGAAGGGTCCTTTAGAGCAAAGATTTTTAGCCTATATTGTATCATAGATCCCTTTGGCAGTCTGATGACCTCTATGGAGTCTTGCTCAGAATCATGTTTTTAAATAGTTGAAGAAAATTCTAAATATCATAGTAAAAATTAAGATGCGATTTTCCCTTTTCCAAATTCACAGACCACTCCCCATTGCAGCTTAAGAATTTTAAAAAAGAAGGTAGTTCTTAAAAGCTGTATTTTAACAATTGATATATAGTCAAAGGATACAAACAGCCAGTTTAAAGAAGAAATCTAAGTTATCAAAAATCATATGAAAAATTTTCCAAATCACTAATAACTAAAGATATTCAAATTAAAGAAACTCTGAGCTTCTGCCTCACACTGATCAGGTCACCAAGCTGGCAGAAAGATGACTAATGTCGGAGGGACTATGGGGAAATACTCATATTAATGCAGCATTGGCAGAGCTATGAATTGGTACAGCAATTGAAAAGCACTTTGGAATTGTGCCCAAAAAGTCATTAAACTGAACCCAACTATACTACTACTAAGCCCATACCCCAATTAGATCAAAGAAAGATGAAAAGCACTCATGTGCAAAAAATATTTATAGTATAGTGTTAATAAAGGACTGAAAACTGATTCCCCATAAGTTGGGGAATAAATAAAAGAATTATAGCATATTATTTAATGGAATAGCTTAGTGCTTAGTACAATGCCTGGCACATAGTAGGTGGTTAATAAATGTTTATTGATTGAGTGACTAATGAAACACTAATGAAACATAAAAAATGCTAAAAGGTATGGTTTCATTGAAACTTGGGCTAACTTTTATAAACTAATTCAGAGTAAAGTTTGCAGAACAAGGATAACAATAATAACTATACTTTGAAAGTGTGGTTTTAAAGAACTTTATAAGACTTAAAAATTATGATCACTTCAACGATCAATATCATTCCAGAAGACTTATAATGAAGCATGCTGTCCATATCCCTTCTCTGTCTGGAGGTGGGCAACATGCTTCATATTGTGGATTCCACCTGAAGCCAGCCCTCCCCTCTTCCCACCTGCCTGGTTCCCCCTGAGTCAAGTCTAGGACTGTCCCTACAAGATTTAAATATACACAATACATAGGTTGAGTCAATATGATTTGGGAATGGCAGTCATCTTTCACTATAAGGAATTATTGGATCAGGATTGAGTATTGGGGATAGCTTGACTTTTGTAAGTTAGTCACAGATGAGTTTTGGCAGCTTAAAAAAATATTAACCCAGTTGCACTCACCTCAGTCTATAACCAAGTTTTAGGTTAGCAACTAAAGACAATAGAAATGGCCAGTTAATTTACCTTAGATTCCTTGATCTGTTAGAGATGCTGGACAAACCAGTTGATAGCCCCTACTTCAACGTTCTGTTTTATTTTGCTTTGTTTTTCAGAATTTATCAGATCTTCTGACTGTAACCACTGAACTTTTGGCAGGCAGTGAGGTACCTTTAGTCTTCTTGGGGGTGGTCCAGAAGGCTTCTTGACCTAATAATTAAAACTAAAGGAGCTTTAGTTTAGCTTATTTGTATTCAGTGCCAAGCACAGCCTGAGTTGGACAATAATTCAATAAGTACTTATGGACTATTTATTTGCAAGGGACCTTACTAGGTGCCAGGAATATAAAAATAAAAATGTATAACAGTCCTTGGCTTCAATAAGTTTCCAATCTTTTGGAATATTAAAACCATATAATATTATACTAGAATATAAAAATGTTCTAGAAGTCTTCAGTTTATTACCATTATTTTAGCAGAGAGAATAAGGGCAAGGAAACTGTTCTAATTCATAAAATTCTAGGATTATAGAATTAGAACAAGAAGGGACATTGGAGTAAAATGGAGCCCAAGACCTAACGGACTTGATTGGGATTATATAGTTAATGTGGCTGAGGCAGGAGTCAGAACTAGATCTAAGTCCTTTGCTCTATCCACTCCATTACATTTCCAGGCCAATTTCTCTCTTACAAACTCTTACAAATATGGGCATGTGACCCAGAGGTTTGTTTTCCCTCTGTGTAATTGCATCGATGAAGAGTGAAGTTCGTCTCCTACAGCTGGACACCTGCTTCTCAGATTTTGAGAGTCACTGCTTGATTTTCCTTGTCCACAAGTTTGAGGGAAAATGAGCTTTCAGAGTAGTTGCTGGAATCCCAAGATTTGTGAATCTGTATAAAAACCTGGAGCTTAAAAATGGTACAATAGCAGTGGGGAAAGAGGGGAGGTTGAGGAGTTCATCTTGTCTGCAGAAAAATAAGTATATGCTTATGGGTGAATATGCCTTAGAAGGACTCAAGTAAATTATGGTCATAAAGAGATATGGGCTAGTCTGGAAATAGGCTGGTCATAGGAGACACAGACTTTGGAAGTTCCTGGGAAACTAGAATGTGAGGAATGAAAGACAGTTCCTGAGAATGAGCTGAGAAAAAAATAGCCAGAACAACCATCCCAAGCACAATATGAGGTGGCAGTATAATGGGACAAGAGCCAAGGTAAAGAAAGGTACTGACAGATAGCGCTTGTCTCAAAGCTTAGCTGTCAGTAGTTCTTTATGCTTGTGCCCCTGAACCCTGGTAGGGCTCTCAAAGGCATATACAATATGATAGGAAATGGATAGGATTGAACTCAGTCTTGAACTGCCAGATGGCTTGGCTTTCCAGGAATCCAATGTATTCCACACTCTCAGTATCCCTGGATGTCTGGATCCCTTAATCCCCCATGAGCTAATCCAAAGGCTGGGAGGAAGAGATCAGTCTGGCTCCCCTTTGTGCTAAGAGAAAGCAACAGCAAAGTCATGTACTGTGAAGAGCAAGCAGTCTATCTCTGCGAATTTCTGAGCTTTGTCCCATCTTTATTAGTAATTTAGCTTTGGGGCCACTCCCATTTACATTGGTTTTTCCATCTGTGATCTTCCAGTTTCTATCTTTGTTTCT
This sequence comes from Sminthopsis crassicaudata, assembly GCF_048593235.1. Lineage (NCBI taxonomy): Eukaryota > Metazoa > Chordata > Mammalia > Dasyuromorphia > Dasyuridae > Sminthopsis > Sminthopsis crassicaudata. The sequence continues at coordinate 650,962,426 of NC_133618.1, forward strand.
CAGCTGCCAGAAACTTCCTTGGGTTAATCTCCCAGCTCCCTCTTCTATCTTTGAAATGTACTAGACATTATTCAGCACTTGACACTATTTCCAGAGACCAAAAGCCCCCGCCTTTCACTGCATAGCCTGATATAGTTAGAAAAAGAACATTTCCCCACCAGAATTTAAAGATAGATTTATAGCATTGTGAAAAAATCTTAGTTTTGGAGATGGGAGAGCTCAATTTGAATTCTAGGAACAGTTCTTAGCTTTTATGGTCTTTGAGAAACCATTTAACTTTTCTAAGACTCAAAGTCCCTATCTGTATGTAGTACCTGGGGGTACCTTGTCTTACTCATGAAACCCTCCAAAAAGTGACTTCCCAGTTTAAGTTATTCTGTAGAATATTAAGTATTCTGTTATTCTGCAAAGGGTTCAATCCCTCAGGACCCAAAATCTTTTCTGGGTTTGCTGTGAAACTGAAGATTAAAAAAAAATGGTAGAAGTCACCATAAGACTCTATGTTAAATCTTTTCCCCCCTGTTTTTTTTTTTTTTTTTTTTTTTTTACAAAATTACTAGTAACAAAACCCCAGGCTTTGGGTTGGGATGAACTACATATAAAATGGACCTAAAAATATTTGTACTATCTACCAAACAGGATTATTGTGAGGAAATCACTTTATGAATCTTAAGGTACTACATGGGAGCTAAGATAGCAGATTAGAACAATCCAGCTCAACTCTCTTGACATTCCCCTTAAAGCAACTTTAAAAAAACACTTCAAATAAAATTTTGGAACTGCAGAGCCAACAAAATGTCAAGATAAAACCTATCTAAAAAAAGTTAGGAAGTTGGCAGGAGAAGTTTGTGACAGTAGTATGGTAGCCTGTCCAGAACACACACAAGGGGTGACAGCAGCAGTGGCCACAGACACAGCAGCAACAGATTTGGGAACATTCAATCCAGAGGTGATAAAGGGGTAAAAAAAAATCTTCTCAGAAAAACATTATAAAGGACCCTTTGTGGCATTTGACACAGCTGGCATTGATTGGCAATTCTATTGCCCATACACAGTTCTGGGTCACAGTTCCAGGGTGGAGAGGGGTCCTGAGCATTAGTTACAAGGGAATAAGGGCCCTAGTCATAATTTCAAGGAAAAAAGAACATTATAATTTGTGGTTACAGGGGATCAGGGGCTTTTCCTGAGTAAAGACTAGAGAATAGACCATGAGAACAGTGACCATACCTCTCCCATGTCATAACACCATGTCACACCCCCTCTTTGTCTCTCTTTTTCTTTCCTTTCCCTCCCTTTCTCTCTCTGTTTCTGTCTGTCTGTCTGTCTATGTATGTCTCTCTCTCTTTGAATCTCTCTGTCTCTGTCTCTTATCTCTGTCTCTCTTGGTTTGTCTCTTTCTGTGTGTCTTTCTGTCTTTGTCTCTGTCAGTCCCTCTCCCTGTCTCTCTCTGTCTCTATTTTGTTCTGTCTCTCTGTCTCTTTATATCTCTCTGTCTCTGTCTGTCTGTCTGTCTGTCTCTCTCTCTCTCTCTCTCTCTCTCTCTCTCTCTCTCTCTCAAACACACACACACACACACACACACACACACACACACACACACACACACACACATTATCTGAAGCTTTGGATAGTACCTCTTCACCCCCAAGTGATCAGAGGTTTACTTTAGGATAAAGTTCAAAATCAAGGAATAGGTTTGAAAATGAGCAAACAACATTTTAAAAAGAATTTTAACTTAAAAAGCTATTATTGTATCAGGGAAGATGAAATAAGCTAAGAAGGCAACAATGTACAGATACAAACAAAGTCTCAGGGAAAAATACTCATTGAATTCAAGCCAACAAGACTTCCTGAAGGATTAAAGGAAAAAATAAGAGTGATAAGGGGTTAAGAAAAAAAAACAGAATAAAGCAAGAAAAATATGAAAAAAATAAAATAGACACAAAATATACAAAAAAAAATACCTTAGAAACCAGAATTAGACTAATGGTAATAGAAGCACAAAAATTCACTGAAGAAAAAACAAAACAAAACAAAACCTTTAAAAACTGAATATGCCAAATGCAAAAGAAGGTGCAAAAATCACTGAAGGATAATTTTTTAAAAATTAAGATTGGATAAGCAGAAACTAAATAACTCTACAAGACATCAAGAAACAATAAAACAAAAATAAACAGAATGAAAAAAATAAAAGAAAATGTGAACTTTCTCACTAAAAAAACTGCCCTGGGAAATAAAATAAGGAAAGATAATTTAAGAATTATTGGACTATCTCAAAGCCATGATCAAAAAAAAAAAGAACCTAGACATATTTTTTTAATTATCAAGGGAAACTGTTCTAATGTCTTAGATACAAAGATAAATATAGAAATAGAAAAAAAAAATTCACCTATCACCCCCTGAAAAAAATTTCAAAATGAAAACTCCTATGATTATTATACCCAAATTCCAGAACTCCAAGAGGCAAACAAAAAACACTTCAAGTACTGAGAAAGAAATAATTCAAATATTGTGGAACCTCAGTCAGAATCACGCAAGATTTAGCAACTTCATATTTAAAAAGCAGAGTGTTTGAAACATGATATTCCAGAAGGCAAATGAACTAGGATTATAACCAAGGACAACCTACCCAGAAAAAAATGAGCATAATCCTCCAGAGGGAAAACAGATTTTTAATAAAATAGAAGATTTTCAAATATTCCTCATTTAAAAAAAACAGAACTGAATAGAAAATTTAACATTTAAACACAAAACTAAAGAGAAGAATGAAAAGGTAAACATGAAAGAGTAACCATAAGAATCTCAACATTATACCATTTATATTCCAATACGAGATGATTATACATGTACTTTCTAAGAATTTTATTATTTTTAGGGCAGTTTAAAAGTGTTTACATAGACAAAAGGCATGGATGTAAGTTGATTATATTGGAATGACCTCCAAAAAAACTAAATGACTGAGAAAGAGGGGATGTAGTGGAAGAAGAGGGAAGGCAAAGTTAGAAGAGGGTTGTTTTTTTTTTTTTCCATACAAAAGAGAGCTTTTATATTGGAGTGAGGAATGGGTGTGCTCAAAGAGGGAAGAATATATGTGTTTGTGTGTGTGTGTGTGTGTATGTGTGTGTGTGTGTGTGTGTGTGTGTACATTCAGTTGTACATAAAAATGTAATTTACCCAACAGAGAAAAAGAGGAATAAAGGGATAAGAGAAAGGGGGTATTTTTTTTTTACAGGCATTTACTTCATCCTCTCACTACCTATCCTTCCACTGAATAATTTCTTTTTTATTATTATCTTTTTCTGGTTATACATGTATACTATTTTTAAATTTTTCTTTTGAAATTTTAACAATAGCTTTTTATTTTCAAAATATATGCAAAGATAGTTTTCAACATTTACCCTTGCAAAACCTTGGTTTCCAAATGTTGCTCTTTCTCTTCCCCATATCCCTCTCCCCTAGACAGCAAGTAATCCACTATAGGTTAAACATATACAATTCTTCTAAATATGTTTCCACATTTGTCATTCTGAAATCAGATCAAAAAGAGAAAAAAAAATGAAAAAGAAAACAAATTGCAAGCAAACAACAACAAAAGAAATCAAAATACTCTGTTGTGATCCACATTCAGTACCCATAGTACTCTTTCTAGATTCAAATGGCTTTCTCCATCACAAATCTATTGGAATTGGCCTGAATGACCTCCTTGTTGAAAAGAGCCAACTCCATCACAGTTGATCATCACATAATCTTGTTGTTCCTGTGTACCATGTTCTCTTGTTTCTACTCACTTCACTTAGCATCATTTCATGTTAAGTCTCTCCAGGCTTTTCTGAAATCATCCTGCTGATGTTTTTTTTATTCTATAAAATGGTAATATTCCATTACCATTATTTTTTTTTCTTTACACATTTCTTAATGAATCATATTGAAAGAGAAAAAACAGAACAAAAAGGAAATACTACAAGAGGAAAAAAAAGAAGAAAAAAATAATGAATATGACCTGTATTGATTTACATTGTTTTAATTTGTATTTCTCTAATTAATAGTGATTTGGAGCATTTTTCTATATGACTATAGATGACTTTAATTTCATCATCTGAAAATTGTTCATATCTTTTGATCATTTATTAATTGGGGTAATGACTTGTACGCTTATAAATTTGACATAGTTCCTTATATATTTTAGAAATGATGCTTTATCAGAACATTGGCTGTGAATTTTTTCCCTGGCTTTGTGTTTCTGAAAAAGGGGGATGATGATTAAAAAAAGGAGGGCAGATTAAAGGAGGCAGTCATTAGAAACAAAACAGATTTTTGAAGTGGGATAGGATAAAAAGAGAAGAAGAAAATGGGATGGAGAGGAAAGCATAGTTAGTGATCATAATTGGAGATGTGAATGGGATGAGCTCCCCCATTAAGTGGAAGCAGATAGTAGAATGGATTGGAAACCAGAATCCAAGAATATGTTGCTTATAAGAGATAAACAGAAAGATACAGAGAGAATTAAAGGATTGGAGTAAATCTAAAATCCTTCAATTTAACTAAAAATGATAAGGGTAACAATCATGTCTCAGATAAAGCAAAAGCAAAAATAGACATAATTAAAAGAAATAATCAGGAAAACTATATTATGCTAAAGATACCATAGACAATGAAATAATATTTGAAATTGAAATATATGCTGAGTATTTAACCAAGTCAAATTGATAAAATAAGAATAATTTTCCAGTTGATAAATAGTCAGAAGAGAAAATCAAACTATCTATCATCATATGAAAAAATGCTCTGGATCACTACTGGTTAGATAAAGGTAAATTAAAATAACTCTGAGGCAGAGGCAGAGCAAAATGCTGGAGGGGATAAGGGAAAATGAGATACATTAGTGAATTGTTGGTGGAACAGTAAACTAGTCCAACCATTCTGGAGAATTTGGAACTAAGCCCAAGGGGCTATAAAACTGTGCATACTCTTATGATCCAGCAATAACATCACTTAGTCTATATCTTAAAGTCTTAAAAATGTTAGAAAAAAGGACAAGGATCCAAATGTACAAAAATACACTTTTTTTCAATGGCAAAGAATTGGAAATCAAGGAGATGCTTAATTACGGAATGACTGAATAAGTTGTGACATATGATGGTGATGGAGTACTATTTTACTGTGAAAAAATGACAAGGGGGTGATGTAGTGGGCTGGATCTCTGAAAGAGTGTACTTGAATCTAAAACAGCAGGGTGCCTATAGTTAAGTACCTACTCAGTGTGAGATGGTGGTTCTTTAAGCACAAACTTGATGTAATGTAATGATGTGGTCAATCTAGTTGGCGTATACTTAGGGTAATGTGGTGATGTGATGTTCTACAGCTGTACATACCCAGTGTGGCATGGTGATGTAGTTATGTTAGGGTATTTAAGGGGAGTCCCAGGGACAGAAGGCTCTCTCAGCAGCAGCTCTTAAAAGCAGCTCTCTGCCATAGAAGACTTCAGGCTCTAGACCCCAGACTTCATCTTGGACTAGCCATGTTGCAATTTTCCTGTCTCCTTCACTTCTCCACCCTAAGACCAAGGACTTTGCCTGATCCTGAGGTCCTCTAGAAAGCTAGTCTGTACATTACAGAGCAGTGTAAAAAATATGGTAAGACTTATATGACTTAATGTAAAGGAAAGTAAGAAAAATGGGAGATCATTGTGCACAATGACAGCAATGTTCCTATGGTAATCAGCTGTGAAAGACCTGGCTACTCTGATCAATACAATGATCTAAGACAATTCCAAAAGACTCATGAGGGAAAAAGGGAACTGATGAACTCTGAGTGCAAACTGAAGTACAATATTCTTACCTTATTTTATTGCTGTTGTTGAAATATGGCTGATAAGGGAAAGATTTTACATGATTTCACATATATAATTTATATTATATTATTTGTCTTCTTATTAAGTAAGGGAGGAGATAAGGAGAGAGAGAAGTTGGAACTCAAAATTTAAAGATAGAAGAATGCTTCAAAATAAGTAATTTTTAAAAATTAAATACAATGTAAATGGAACTTGTTATCATTGCTAAACAACTGATTGGAAAGAGAGCTCAGACTCTGCTGTAAGAATTAGTGGTTCCACTGAGGTTACTGAGTGGAATTAATTTTCACATCCTAGGAATATCATACTTTTTTCAGGGTGCAATGTTATTTTTCTAAGGTTATTCCATTTAATTTCATGTAGAAGGCACTTTTTGACTGTACTGACAAAAGAAAAAGATAACATAGTTCTACAAATTGCCTAATTTTATTGGATCAGGGGTTGTGATATGGGAGCCACCTGCCCCTGGCTGCTGGAGGTCTAACTCAGACTTATAGAATGGATCTCTTCATGTGAGAGGATGATGATGATGATGCAAGGATACTGAGAAGCAGTTGCTGTTCTCTAACCTCTCTGACTGAGAGGCCGTTACATTTTCTGATCTCTCTCCTCTTCCCTCTGGATTTATTTCACCCCCAATCTACAAGCAACACCTGTGTCAGCAAAGGCAGCCTTGCAATTCCTTCAGATGTTATGATTCACAACTGTGAAGGCTCTAGGAGAATTGACCTTCCCCTTCACTTAGGCATGGTCCTTAACAGATCAGTTTGACAGGAAACAAACAAACAAACAAACAAGCAAACAAACAAAAAACAGATATTAGAGACATAGCTTTGTTTAATAACTATATCCTATTAGTAGATAAACAGATATGTAGAGAACACAAAACTAGTATTAAGTGATGCCCATTACATCCCTCATCTTCAGCATATTGGGCCCATGGATTCATTTTTTAACTGTATCTAGAAATGTGTCCTTGAATGGATATAAAGATCCAATTGTTAAATTTTCATTTTGAGCACATTCACTTTAGATATTAGCAAATGCTACAAACCAAGGCTTGGCTTATTGTTTTGTTGACATTCAGACTTATGGAAGTGATGGCAAAAATATTGATAATGTCAATTAAATTTAAACATATATTGCACATGCCTGTCGTTAAACATTTATCAGCACATCACAGATACATCACATATTTATTCATATGTTTTGTTTAAGTTTATTGACTATACTAGAAGCAAGTCTGATGGTGACCCTATAAACCTAAACTAAATACCAGAAGATAAGAGTATCAGGAGATGCAAAAGAAACAGAAAGCCTAAAATCATATAAGAAACAAAGGGATTGGACTAAAATTAAACTTACCCCTGGGACAACCTGGAATTCTAATTTACTTATACCATTTTCACTTTTCAATATAAAGGTTATCCTGGACAGTCTTGGTCCAGTCCCAAAGATTAGACAAGTAAACCCAAATATTGAGTAAATAATAGTTACCATAAAATTGGAATATCCATTTAGCATTCCACTTGTTATGTATATATGGTGTTCTAAAAGTCTTAGGAAACTGCCCTAAGACTTTTGGAATACCCAGCATGTAAAACTAGGAGTCTCTAAGGAATGCATAAGACAGAAATATGAATTTATGAATGTATTATGAGCCAGAAAATTGGGATAGAAAAAATATGGGGAATTCTGTATTTTACAAAGCAAGAAAGGCCATAGATTTTCAATAGAAGTATCATGAACTGAAGGATGATGAGAACTGACAATTAGAGCCAGAGAATCTCAACCTGATTTTTAAAAGAAAACTGAGAGATGTAGACTTTACCAATACTTGGCTGCCTATATATATTTATGGATTTCAGAATATGGGTACATGTGGGAAAATATACTGAAATCTTTAAGGGGTGCTTTTGTAACACTATACAATTGACAATTGGAATATGTAGTTGTGAAGGTGTTCCAAAGATGGATAATAAAACTGGTATATTTAGTGAGAGTTATGTTCTACCACATCTGGCTGCTCAGAGGAGGGCACTGCCAAATACACTAGGATAGAAAGAATACAAATAAGCAGGCAGAGGATGGAGAAGAGAAGAAGCTGCTATTGTCATGCAGGTGGGAAGAATTTTTATCAGTTGATTCTTCCAGGAAGGCAATGAACCTCTAAGAATCTTCAAGCACACCTTGACATTGGTGAGCCAATTCTAGCTCATCGCCACTGCTTAAGTTGAAGGAGTTTATTGTTGCATGAAACATTGTTAGGCTTTGCTCTTCACAAACATATGGATCGAGTGACCCAAGGATCTTCTCACTGACAGGTTGAGATGCTGCCCTGTATTTTCTCGTTTTGTGATTTGCTATCTTTCTCTGGGAACTTGCCCATTCATATCTGAATCTGGAGCAAGATCTCATTTCTGTTTCCAAGGGAGCATAGAACTCTGAATAGGGGGATTTGTTGGTCTATGGACCAAAAAAAAAATCCAGGAATTTTTTTTCCTGATTGTGAGACCTAGTAGCAATTGTGGTGTCCTGGCCATAGAATAAGTTAAATCAGCTCTTTTCTTAGCTTAGAATCTTTGTTCATCCTATATCTACTCTTATATTTCATAATATAAATTATATAATAATAAAATAATCACTTCATAATACAATTCAATTCAACATACATCTATTAAGTGTTTGACATGCCATTGTACTAGGACCTATGGCTGTGGAGGAGTGGTAGTCAAAATCTAAATTTAATGCTAGAAAAACCTCTTCCCCTATCTCAATCATGTGATCTTATATATTACAGTCATAAAGAGAGAGAGTTTTGAGTAGAACTATGAAATGGGGACATTGCATCTCACTCTATCCAACATATGTAATAATGTCTTGAAATGCTATAAGCTTTTATAGCTAATTCTCCATCCCTCTTCCATTTAATCAATAAACATTTATTAAATATTTACTATGTGCTAGGTACTATATTAATTCAGCAGACATTTGTTAATCACTGATCAAGAAGAAAGCACAGAGAATAACTTTTTTGTGTACAGATTTGAACAGGACATAGGAGAAAATATCATGACTCCAATATCAGAAGCTCACCACTTATTTTTTGTAAAACAACACTTCTTTGAAGTCATTGGACTTTGCCTAAAGAGATGGGGAGAAGTTGAGATGAAGTGAATGAAAAAATGCAAAATACCCTTTGTAACAAGTATGGAGTTTCTAGGAGATCTCAGAATCACATAAAAGCTGGATCTCATCAACTAGTCTTGTAAAAAGCAACAGGACACTTTCAAATCTATCTCTTAAGAACTTGTGTGAAGTGGGAGACACTAGTATAGGAATGTCCAGTATGGTGTTCCCTCATCAGAGAAAGTGCTATAGTCTATGAGCAAAGCAGAATAGAATTATCCCAACCATTAGATTCATCCAGCTTTAGAATTTAATACAATATGGCAGAACTTCTTCCTTGAGTTTAGAAGTTTTTCTTTGAAACTTTCACCTCTTGTTCTAAGTTCTATGTCCTGGGAGCATGTAGAACAAGTCTACTCCCACTGATGGAATTCTCCATGTTTGTGTTGGCATCTAAAACAAGTCTGGATCCTATGGCTAGTGGTATTGTGAGACTCAAATGAGATCATGGATTATTTGAAATATAAATATCAAGCAAAATAATGGTGCTTTATAAACCTTAAAGTGCTATACAAATGCCACTTATTTTTATGGTCATTATTATTCTAATATAGTTACCATGTCATGTGTTTATGTTTCTTGTCATAACAACATAACCAAACAAGAACAAAAACTAAGCTTTCTCTTGCCTTTACTCTTGTTTTTATAGACAGCAATGAGCCTCTTAGGTTTTGAGCCATTCCATCCAAATCAGAATAAGATATGTGGGAAGGAGAGGTCTGAAGGATTAAAAGTCTAAGGATGAGGATGTCACTTCCAGTTTTGGATGGATAAGAACTGGATGGATGCACAAGTCTGGACAGAAGATGAAGAAGAAGAAGATAGGAAAAGGTGTATTGGCCAACATAGACAAAATGTTCTAGCTGATCTAATCCAAGCTCCTCATTTTCTAGGTGAAGAAATAAAAGCCTAGTGGACTTTTGATTTGTCCAATGCTTCACAGGTAACCAGGCTGGCATCCTTAGCTACTTAGGTCTTTTTACATCTAAGTTAAGATTTTAGCACTGGACTAACCCAATTAGAGTTGGGAATAGAAGAGAGGACTTTGAAGTAGGGAGATAGGCTGAATAAAAGCAGAGATGTTGTTTTTTAGACAAACTTGGAACCATGTCAGTCATTGGTGAGTTATTTCTAGGAGCCTCCATTTTATGAAATGGCCCAGGCAAATCATATACTATTCCTCTTCCGGCTGTGCTTTTATCTCTGGACTTGACCATTATGGTTTCCCACAGGTTCCTTCTGTTCCCTTCTCTACTCCAATTTCATCTCTCCCTCATGTGTTGACTTTCTTTCTCTTAGAATACTTCTCTTATATGTATCCTGGATAAAGGATAATCTCTTTTTTTTGTTTGTTTGTTTGTATTTGTAACTCCATTGTTTAATACCATGCATAATGAATGCTTAAGAAATGTGTGTTTGGGGGGTAGCTAGGTGCGCCAGCCCTGAAGTCAAGAGGATCTGAGTTCAAATCTTGTCTCAGACACTTAATACTTCCTAGCTGTGTGACCCTGGGCAAGTCACTTAACCCCAATTGTTTCCACAAAAAAACCAACAAATAAATAAATAAAATTAAAGAAATGTGTGTTGGCCTGCTTGTAGCTGGCCCAGAAAACATAAATCCATGATCTTCTTGTCCAATAATCTTTACCATTTCATCTTCCCTTCCCTTCCATCCATCCAAGTCTTGGGATATGTACAACATCTTTCCCAGCAGATTAATATTTTGTGTGTGTGTGTGTGTCTGGGTGTGTATGTGTGTATGTGTGTGTGTGTGTGTGTGTGTTGCCTGATTGTAGCTGACCCTGGAGATATAAATCCATGATCTTCTTGTCCAATTATCTTTACCATTTTATCATATTTTCATCCCTTATACCCATCCAACTCATGGGACAGGTACTGTAGCTTTCCCAGCAGACATGTGTGTGTGTGTGTGTGTGTGTGTGTGTGTGTGTGTGTGTGTGTGTGTGTGTTTGGTTTGAAGGAGGGGAGATGAAAAGACCCACACTCACATTCATAGCCAAGATACTGTATTTCCCAAATCTGTACATCGGCCCATCTCTCCTAATGAGTTTTTGCTGTCTAACTCTTCAGGGGCTTTAATGAGCAAATCTGATAAGCCCTTCCACTAATGTCTTGGATGGGAAGCCGAGATTTGCACAGCAACAGAAGGGTGGTGAGAACTGGCTGGCTGAGAAAAGTGGGGGAGGGAGGAGGGAAGGAGCTTTGTGAGAACCACACCGAAGCTTCTGCAGTCACCAGAAATGCTGAAAAGCTCACAGGGAAGACAACCCCTCCCACGCCGTAGTTTCATTAGCGAAAAATTAAGGAAAACCATTCCACCCCCTTGTCATGAGGGAGGCTTAATTACTCTAATAAAGCCTTTTGATGACCCTTTGGAGGCCTCTCCTGCTTGGATTTGGGGGTCTGTCATGAGGCTGTAATCTGTGGCAAGCAGCTGGTGCATCCATGGATGGTTTTAATTGAACAGGTTTATTTTGGGGTTGTGTGTGTGTGTGTGTGTGTGTGTGTGTGTGTGTGTGTGTGTGTGTGTGTGTATTCCTCTGCTCATTAAGGACTGTTTTTCTAGCTGCTCGGTAGCTAACTATAGTTGGTGTCAGAGTAATTAACCAAGCTGGCTAAACTTTATTCACAACCTGACAAGGAGCACTTCTGGGGGTTATCATTGGGGATAGTTGGGAGAGCGGGGGTAGGGCCCAACCATGATTAGGGAGTGTTTTAGAGAGCACCATCAGGCAGCCAACAGGCCCTCTCCTCTTCAACTTGGAGTTCTTCCCTCGGTGCCTCTCTCATTCCTCGATCACTCGCCCATTTCCAGTATTGGATTCTCAGTATTGTGTCCCTTCAGCCGGTGTTCAAGACTATCCATCATCTTGCTTCACCTATTCAATTCCAGCCTCTTTCATTTTGCCTACCAGGAGTCCTTAACAAGTATCATTTGCTCCAGCCACACGTACCTCCTCATGATCCCCTATACGCTACCTGTGGATTCCCACTGTGCGTCATCCATTGCCTCCTGGGTAGTTGTTTTTTTCTGGCCTAACTGTTTTTTCCCAGCCCCATGTTCTCCGTGACACCTTCCCTGCTTTCTGGCCCATCTTACAAAGGCCCAGGGGACCTCTGAATTGGGCTGGATAATTCCAGCAGTTTCTTAGGGATCTCTTTGACCCCTGCTGTTGAGAACTTTTACCGCTGCCTTGGAGGAAGGCTCACAAAGGATACTCCTCAGATTTGGGTATGATCCAGAACTTGAAAAAGGATGAGTTCACATGATGAGAGACTGACTTAGGAGCTACAAAGACCTTGCGAGCTTAAAGGAATACTGAATCCCACAATCAAAAAAGGACCTGGGGAACCATCCAGTCCAAGCTGCATCTGAATTTCTTGTTTGTGGCTTCTGTCATGTCCGACTCTCCATGGCCCTGTTTGGGGTTTTCTTGACAAAAACACTAGAGTGGTTGGACATTTCCTTCTATTCTTCCTTCATTCTTCAGATGAGTAAATGGAGGCAAACGGGGTGAAGTGACTTGCCCAGGGTCACACAGGACTGAGGACAGATTTTATGCCAAGTCTTCCTGATTCCAGGCCCAGCACTCTATCTATTATGCTGCACCTACCTGCCTAAATCTGAATAGGAACTCCCTATAGAACAGACATGATAGCTGGTTATTTGGTTATTTTACAATTGAAGAAATTGAGGCAGACAGATTTAAGAGACTTGCCTAAGATCATCCAGCTAATAAGTGTCTGACATTCACAGAGGTTGTTGTTTGTGTTTCATTTTTGAAGAGGGCCGTGACATCAGGGAGGGGATGCCATGATATGCAAATAAGTTGGATTTAAATGAGGGAGGGCTGTGTAAGGCTACCTGTCTCATTTTCCTCTCCAGAGTCATCTGGGTCTAGTGGCCAGATAGAGATCCAGATAACTGGAGATGAACTGAATAAAATGGGAAACTTGGCCTTTTTAAGCTAAGGTCTTCAACAGGTCTCAGTTTGGCTGAAATCATACTACCACTCATTTGTGTAAAACAGATCTACATGAGTCAAACTTGTGAAAATTAAAAAAAATATTTGCATTCAGAAATAGAGTCACAAACCAGGAACATGTTAACTCTTTTGTACTCTCCCCTGGTCAAATCACGATGGGGCTATTCTGTTCCACTTGAGCCACATTATTTAAGGACAAACATTGGAAAACTTGAGTGTATGCAGAGCAGAAGCAACTGGGATGATGAAGGGAGTAGGTAGATTGGCAAAGGAGGAAATTTAGCAAAGATTTAGAAAGAATGTGATAGCTGACATGAAGTATTTGAAGGATTCTTATATGGAAAGACAATTAGATTTGTTCTGCATGGATCCAGATGACCAAAATAAAAATAACTGATGGAAGATATGGACAGTCAGATTTTTAGCTTGATGTAAGGGGAAAAAAGTTGCTAACAACTCAAGCTGTCCAAAAGTGGAAAACTGCTCTAAAATTATTCAGTCAGAGAGTGGATAGCCATTTTTCAGATGAATTACATAAATGTTCTTGATCAGATATTGTTTAGACTAGGTGGTCCTTTGACATCCCTCCCATCCTTGAGATTCTGTGATTCCATTATTTGGCATTTTATATATATTTGACATCTGTATATCTTGTCACCCATCATTCTCTAATCATTTACACAGATGAGTTTCATCTCCCTCACAACACATGGCTTTCTGGATAGGAGGAACCATATCAACAAGATACAAAAGCTTCAGTGCTTTTGACGATAACTTTTGTGATCTGAAATCAGGAGTCCTGGTCTTATGTCCTCTCTGGTGGTAGTTATGTAACCCCAGCTCAGTCATTTATCCCCTTTTTAGCCTTTATTTTACATCTATAAAATGGGTGGGAATAATACTTATGAAACTTGCAAAGCATTGTTGAATTCAATGTGATGATTCATGAACACATGAACACAGGGTCTTGAACATAGACTTGATTGAATAACAGTGTGGCAGTAGGATTTTTTAGAACAACACAAGGAGGTACTGTGACCATGGGAGGAAGTTCTTCCTGAGTGCTTTCTTGTCTTAGTTTTACTTTCTGTAGTTGAAATAAATAACTGAGATAATATCTTTGCCAGGGTATAGATATTGAGCACATGCTAGTTACACAGATTCAATTCTAGAGTGTGAGCTCCTTGAGAATAGGGACTGGTTTTTGCCTTTCCTTTTATCCTTAGCAATCAGAATTGTTCTTGGAATATAGTAGATGCTTTATAATGCAAGTTTGATTGTGTCTATAAGATGACAGCAGGTGTGGATGAATATGGCTCTCTCTTAACTATCTGCAAAGAGCCCTGGCAAATATTTCTTTCTGTGTGATCTATGAGTGATTTATTACACTTCAACCCAGATGCCAGAGTACAAGTACAAACATTCTGTGTCCATCTTTGGCAAGTATTACTTATTCTCTTTGTCCATCTTCTCTTTAACTGACAGCCCTGGAAAATAAAGCAAGGATGGAGAATGGGTTTGAAGAAGTAGATGCTTCAATATCTGGGGATATTACCCTTCAAAACAATGCTTGGGCTGAATGCAACTTAATGTTTTCTTAATACCCTAATGTGTGTTCTTTTAAATAAAATTATTTGTTTTAACTATGTTATATGGTCTAAATGACTTTTAATGTCTGGTTCTAAATGGTTTTGAGTGGGCAGGGATGGAGTGAAACAGAGTATCTGGAATCCAAGCCCTAAGCAGATTGTTTGGGAGCTTGATTCTGTAGGGCTTCCCACACCCTTATTACAAAGGTTGGGTTTTGTAAACTTAAACAGGTATATGTGTTCATTGTTGTTATTTTATTCAAAGGATAATTGTGGGGAAATTGATCTTTAAACTTTAAAGAATATAATTTATTATCATAAATGAATAAGTATTATAAGAAAGAAAGAATACTGGGCTTGAGACTAAAATCCAAAAGTTATCTAAGTACGACTTAATAACTATAAAACCTTGACCAAGTGACAAATTCTTTGATCCTCATTTCCTTATCTGCAAAAATAACAAAAGGAGAAGAATCTATCTATTTCATGAGGTTGTTGTAAGGAAAGATATTTGTAAAATATAATGAGCCATTTAAATGTGAACTATTATGGCTTATTTTAAGTCTTGAATAGAATTTCCCTTGATATGAGATAAAATCTTTCCATTCATTGAAGATTTAATTCAATCAGTCAGTCATTAAACATCTATTAAGCACCTTCTAAGTGCTGAGGAAACAAAGGAAAAATAAGCAACAGTCCCTCTCCAGGAGGTCATAGTCTAAATTTGGAAGACAACATGCAAACAACTGTGGAAAAAACAAGCTGTAGACAGCATAAATTGGAAATAATCAACAGAGGGAAGCAGTCACTAGAATTAAGAGAAATTAAGAATGTTGTTGTCTTTTCTCAGAAGAGAACTCTGAAGATTTTAATTTTTTTTTTTGGTGAGGCAATTTGGAATAAAGTAACTTATCTAAATTTTCAGATGATGAAATTGAAACTATTTCCATTCATATGAAAGAGTATTCCAAATCACTATTGATCAGAGAAATGCAAATTAAGATAACTCTGAGATACCACTACACACCTGTCAGATTGGCTAAGATGATAGGAACAAATAATGATGAATGTTGGAGGGGATGTGGGAAAACCGGGATACTGATGCATTGTTGGTGGAGTTGTGAAAGAATCCAACCATTCTGTAGAACAATCTGGAACTATGCCCAAAAAGTTATCAAATTGTGCATACCCTTTGATCAGCAGTGCTACTACTGGGCTTATATCCCAAAGAGATACTAAAGAATGGAAAGGGACCTGTATGTGCCAAAATGTTTGTGGCAGCTCTTTTTGTAGTGGCTAGAAACTGGAAAATGAATGGATGTCCATCAATTGGAGAATAGTTGGGTAAATTATGGTATATGAATGTTATGGAATATTATTGCTCTGTAAGAAATGACCAACAGGAGGAATACAGAGAGACTTGGAGAGACTTACATCAACTGATGCTGACTGAAATGAGCAGAATCAGGAGATCATTTTACACTTCAACAACAATATTGGATGAGGATGTATTCTGATGGAAGTGGATATCTTCAACATAGAGAAGAGCTAATCCAATTCCAATTGATCAATGATGGACAGAATCAGCTACATCCAGAAAAGGAACACTGGGAAATGAGTGTAAACTGTGAGCATTTTTTTTGTTTTTCTCCCCAGATTATTTTTACCTTCCGAATCCAATTCTTCCTTTGCAACAACAACAACAAAATTCAGTTCTGCACATATGTATTGTACCTAGGATATTCTATAACATATTTAATATGTATGGGAATGGCTGCCATCTAGGGGAGGGAGTGGAGGGAAGGAGGGGAAAAATTCGGAACAGAAGTGAGTGCAAGGGATAATGCTATAAATGTTATAATTATAAAATTAATAAAAAATTTTAAAAAAAGTAACTTTTCTAGGGTCACATATTAATTGTCTGAGACTGGATTTGAACTCAGATCCTCCTTACTCCAGGGCCAGTGCTCTATCCACTGTGCAATCTAATTGACTGGAGAAAACTCTAAAGATAAATAATGATTCTTCTTATCCTGAAGGTATTTCTGATTCAGGGAACAAAATAAAACAAAGTGGTTAAGAAAAATTCCTTGGGATATTGAACACCAACATGGCATAATATCATTATTCTCTAAAAAATATGAAAGGGATTGATTCCAAGAAACCTGGGAAGACACATATCAACTAATGCAGAATGAAGTAAGTAAGAATCTGTAGAATAATATGTAATGATTATAATCACATAAAGGAATCTCATCTTTGAATGACTAAGGATTTTGTCTTTTCCCTCCCACCACTACTCCCATCAATGGATTAGTGGAGGAAGAAAAAAATATATCTCTGTTAATTAAAAAAAAAATTAACCAATTCAAAAAAAGAATTCTGATCAGTAACTACAGATGAAATCAGAAGACTGATGATAAAGTGTACTTTCTACTTCTTTGCAAGAAAGTGATGGGCTAAAAATGTAGAAAGCATTATCCCTTTTCAGATTGGCTAATATGTGGATTTGTTCTATTTAACCATAATTATTTGCTACAAAGAGATAGCTCCTATTTAGTGAGGGTGTGTATTCAGGGAGGGATCAGATAAATAGTGATAATGATAAATAGAAGAAAAAAAAGAAAAAAAAAAGAAAAGAGCATCAATGAAATGTTTAAAAATATTCATAGGAGAGTGGAAGGCAGTTCAAAAGGGGATTTGGTCAAGAAAGGACAGTTTTATTAGTATTATTTAATGTATACTTTAAAAAGCAAAATGTAATACAAAGTCATAGTTTTATATACAATTGTCTGTGTTCTTTGTATACAGAAATGTTTATATTTGTTTATATATTTTGTTTATATTTATATTTGTTGATGTTTGTTAAATTCAAATTAAAAAAAAAAAAGATAAAGCTCCAGTAACCCCAAGCTAGTTCTAGCTCTGCCCAGCCATCTCTCAAACCTTGAAATCCCAAGTGCTATATGATACTGGGATCATGAAAGTGACTTGAACCAAAATGGACAGCATTCAAAAGACTTTTTTTTTTTTTTAATGAGCTCTAAATGCAATATCAGCCCTTATTTATTCAATGGAAACAACAAAAAAAAACATATGACAAAATAAGAAAGAAAGAAAGAAAGAAAGAAAGAAAGAAAGAAAGAAAGAAAGAAAGAAAGAAAGAAAGAAAGAAAGAAAGAAAGAAAGAAAGAAAGAAAGAAAGAAAGGAAGGAAGGAAGGAAGGAAGGAAGGAAGGAAGGAAGGAAGGAAGGAAGGAAGGAAGGAAGGAAGGAAGGAAGGAAGGAAGGAAGGAAGGAAGGAAGGAAGGAAGGAAGGAAGGAAGGAAGGAAGGAAGGAAGGAAGGAAGGAAGGAAGGAAGGGAGAGAGAGAAAGAGAGAGAGAGAGAGGGAGGGAGGGAGGGAGGGAGGGAAGGAGGGAAGGAAGGAAGGAAGAAAGAAAGAAAGAATACTGATGGGGGTGGGGTGGGACCTTCACAAATTTACAAAGAGATTGTGACAGAAACCAGAGAAATTCAGACTTTGGCTCCAGTCTTTCCTTTGGTGTCAAGGCTCTGTTTTGTTCCTTCAGCCTGATGGAGATGAAGATGACTAATCTAGTTTCTCTCCTACCTTCTTTTGAGTTCAGTGGGCAGTTCTGTTATTTGATATCCAAGGGCCTCTCTCCCCACTTCCCTTCTCACCATTAGAGATTGCTAAGCTTTGTGCCTTCTAAAACAAGTTCCCTTGTGTTCTTCTCTGGAGCAGTGAGTAGTGCCGAAAGATCAGTTTCTCCCTAATGCCACGGCTTTCAGCAAGCCAGGGCCTATCTGCACCCTTATCAGAAGCTGGGGGGCCACCAAGTCACCTACATTTTAAGTGGGAGGCATGGGAACTCAGTAGAAACTTAATTCTCGCCCATTTACTCAAAGCAGCAACTGTTTTGTAAAACCAGATCAAGTTTTTAACAGTTTTCGGGTGTGTTCTTCTCCCCTTGCTCCAGCCCCTTCCCCCAACTTAGATATGGTCCCCAAATGCCTGTGAATTTGTTGACTTGACTTGACTCACAGTTTCAGTTTCAAAGGGCTGGCTGAAATATTAACTCTGCCTCTTACATCGGAGTATCTGTTCTTAGAACACTCCAACTGGGCTTCACTTCAACAGATTGCTTTTTCTGAAAGCATCCTGACTATCAGAGATTAACTCTTGACAGTGAAATGAAGAGTTTCTCTTGGGCAACGTGTAGACCATGGGGGAAATAGATTTGTCCCGGGAGCTTCCAGCTTCTTTTTTTATTTTCCTTCTTGCTAAGTCAAAGACTCCTTGGAGTCCTCCCATCAAATACCCAACCCTGCATCTGATCCTTCTGGGAACTCTAGACTGGGTTTAATTTTCCTTTCCATGAGGGACAAATGAGCTGGAGCCGGCCCACTCTGTGTAATTACAAATATGCACACATCCCATCAAGCATCGTTTTCAAAAGGAATATTAAATAGAGACAACAGGAGCGCTTGATGCGAGTGGGATATCTTGGATCACTCAGGGGCTTCTGGAAAAAAAACAAAAAAACAAAACCAAAAAAAAAAAAAAAAAAACCCCAGTTCTCACAGGGAGCTTCTAACACTCACTGTTCACCAACTCCAGCAGATGCATCTGTCTCAGCAACAACAACAGCCGATATCTTGGCTCATTCTCTACAAACAAACAATTGATCTGCATTCAGAGAGAGTGAGAGCTGATTGCCTGCACACACATGCGCGCGCGCACACACACACACACACACACACACACATACGTGCATAATACATACAACCTTTTAGCAGTGAAAGGGGGAATCTCAGTTCATAAAAGTAGAGAAAAATAACTCATCTTAATATAGCATCACAGACAATTAACAAGCATTTATTAAGCAAGGCACTGGGAATGCCAGTGAAAATAGTCACTGCAGACAGCTCATATTTTATAAGAGAAAAGTAGCATGTTACCTATAAATACGTCCCGAATAAATAAAAGGTTTGGAGGAAGGGTGTAACGAGCAATTAGAAGGATTTGGGAAAAGCCTCATGGAAGCTGGACCTTGAGCTGAGTTTTGAAGAGCCCTACTTCCAAGAGGAAGAAAGGAAATGGAGTGCCTTACAGCCTGTGCAAAAGCCTACAAATGAGGAATGGAATGCCATGTGTGAAGAAGGGACATGAGATATCATCTATCCCAACCTCCTCATTTTATAGATGAAAAAAATCTGGCCAAATGTGTCAAATGGCTTGCCTGGGGTCTCAGAGGTCATAAATAGCAAAGCCAGGATTCAAGTCTAGGTTTTCCCAGCTTCAAATCTAAAGCTCTAAAAACCAGGTTCTTGGGGTTCATAAAACAAGTATTAGCATCATCATTTTACACTGAGAAAACTTCAGCTGTGAGAAGTTAAATCATTTGGCTCTGCTTGGGGAGGGGTCATCCAGCTGACTTATTCAAGAAACACATTAAGTGCTTATAATGTATTAGGAATGGCTAATGATTGCAAAAAAAAAGGAGGCAAAAAATAGTCCCTCCCCTCAAAGAATTTACAATCTGGTAAGGTATGATCTCCACTATGTCATGTTACTTTTCTTTTCTTTTCTTTTCTTTTCTTTTCTTTTCTTTTCTTTTCTTTTCTTTTGCTGAGGCAATTGGGGTTAAATGACTTGCCCAGGGTCACACAGCTAGGAAGTATTAAGTGTCTGAAATCAGATTTGAACTCAGGTCCTCCTGACTTCAGGGCTGGTGTTCTGTCCATTATACTACCTAGCTGCCCCTATCATGTTATGTCTTATAGATCAAGAGATACCCTTAAAATTCAAGAAAGTCAGATGCTCAATTGTTTTACTCTGGGGTTTTAGTCAAACATATCTTTCTTTTTTTGGCATTAGAAAGGGTCTGATCCAAATGAAGGACTTTTCCAGCTAGCCGGCTAAGTAAAGAGAGAACTCTAGTCCTAGAGTCGGGAAGATTGCAGGTCCAATGAAGCCTCAGATACTTACTAGTTGTGTAATCCTAAGCAAGTCACTTAAACGCTCTATAATATGATCAGAATAACACCTCCCAGGGTTGTTGTACATCTTAAAGTCTTGTATAAATGTTATTTTTTTATTTTCTATCTTAAATATTTATGTTCTTTATCGTATATGGTAATTTTATGTATTTCTATACTGTCATTTTATTATTACTGTTACTATTATCATTGTTATTATAATTCTAACATTCTAGGATTCTTTCTACTGTGTGTGAATGAAAAGGGAGGGGGGACTGGGCTGCAGAAGAAACAGGAGAAAGCCTATGCTAAGTCATTTATTATCTTTTTGAGGGCAAACCTCTCCTCTTGCCCATTATAGCTTTTTGCATTATTAGCTTACTGAGCAGGGAAACTTCAAGGATGAACCAACAGTGACCAGCTCATGGCAGGGAACATTCATTTATTCAGGGCTCTGGAAAGCTCGAGCTTTCTGTCTTACGACACCTTCTCCCACTTTGATCTTCAGCGATTTTGTGCCCTTGCACCCTTCAGAAAGAGTCCCTTTGGAGAGTGGTAATTGCAAACTAGTCAGTTGCTTTTAGGGAGTTTGGCTCCAGGATCCAGAGTTCAACTCCACTAATGTGAATGTGGGTGTCTACCAGGAAGCTCTGAGGCTGACCTTCTCGGAAAGATTAAGTAATTGAAATGATGCCCTGAAACATAAAGACCAGACCTGTTTTTCTGAGCCATTATGATTCTCAGGAATAGAAGGCAGCCGCCAGCCCAGGCTGCTCTTTCTGTCACCTACTGGTGTCCATCTATTAGGAATAAACACATGAACACTGGGAGCCTGGGCTCATCTGGAAGAATTCCAGTGGGGAGGGACCCATGGCCAAAGTGAACTGGTGGTGGGCAGGTCCACAGGGGACATCACCAACAGGGTGCCAGTTACTTCTTGCCCAGAATTCCACATTCCAAGATGAAAGCCCCCTCCAGGCAAAGAGCATTTCTGCCTTTCAACGTGCTTATTTCAAGAACAATCTGTTGCTACTTGAAAGCAGACACTGTCTCCTTTGAAAATTATGCTCTGCTGTAAACCCATTTGCAGAAAACAATTGCATCCATGCACATTGCTCTATAATCAAATGATTTGGGTGGTTTTCTTTAATTTCACTTATTGTTTCCCACCATTTCCTTTTCCCCGATTTTCCATTTCAAATACTTCTAAGGAGGGTGCTTGTGTTTGGATAGACATTGAGGAATACACACTTGGTTCCATTATTCAACATAATAAATCCCTTCTCCCTTTGTCCATTTCCTTCAGCCGATCACCTTCAGAGGAAGATGAAATGGAAATCATTCCCTTGTTTTTTTTTTTTCTTTATTTCCCCTCTCTCTAACTGGTATATTTTGAGAAATTTAGCTGTACTGTGCTTTACATTCAAAGCCCACCTCCTCAGAAGCAGTGCTTTGGATTGAAATGGAAGGATCTTGATTAGTTATAGAAGCAAATATTTCATCTCATCTTTCTTCTATATGAATTTCTCTTAAAATAACAACTGTAATTTTCTCTTGACATTACCTTAACCAGTTTCCATCAGGTCATAGAGAAGTTTCTTATTCTTTATTTTTAGTCCAATTTTGAAAAGTGTGCCTTCTAAATGTATGCTCAGCAGTAACAACAACAACAACAAAAATAGATGATGGAGTTTGTTACCTCAAATCATCACAAGAAAAACAAAAAAGTCCCCAATTTTAAAAGTTCAAGTTCAACTAACATCTGTCTGAAGCTTATTTTGTGGGTTGCAGGATAGAAAGAATCCTGGACTTTCAGACAGAAGACTTGAGTTCAAAACTCAGTTTTGTATGTGCCTCAAGGTGCCTTATCTTATTCTAGGCCTCAGACTTCACACCTTAAAAATAGGTCAAATGCACCAGATAATTTCTAGTTCTAAATTCTATATTCCAATCCTTCTTAAGTATACATATGACAGAGAGGTCCAAGAATGATAGACATTTTTCCTCCATATATTCAGGTTTGTTTTTTTTCTAGATCTCATTAAGATGAAGGGAAAGAAGATCACTGAGTGTCTGTCCTTTCTCCCCTATTAGATTGTAAACTTCTCGAGATAGGCACTATCTTTTGCCTCTTTTTGTATCCCTTCTGCTAATCAAAACTACCTGACATATAGAAAGAACTTAATAAATGTTTTGTTGTCTGACTGATTTGCAACCTTTTGAACAGGGATGAAGTGGCTTTGATCTTTCAGAAAACCTTGATTATTCCTTGAGATTAAGTAAACTGGGTTTCAAATTTAGTACCTTTTCTAGTGAGTAAAAGGGAGAGGAGGATGAATGAGAACTTCTGATGACTCTGGGGAAAAACATTTGACACTTTCTACAAGAGAGTACAAAAGAAAAATATGCTTTTTTTTGGTTAAGGTAAGCAAAAATCACCAATATATTTTTGCCATGTCCATAGGGATTTTTGGTTTTGACCATTTATGATAAAAGTGAATCTTTGTAAAATTCCTGCTGGGTCATAGAACAAGGATACGGGTATAACTTCCTGTATTCATTTATCAGCCTAAATAAGGAAGATGCTATTCTCTCTCTCAAAACTGAATTCTGTCAGATAGCCATACAAACTTTCTGAACACCTTCAAGGCTTTAACCTTGGTTTTATTGGTTTGTATTGGAGCAGGGGAAGAAGGGAGGAAAAATTGGGTATAAGTTGAACATCATCATTTCTTTCAAGACTTGTAGTGTCTAATAGAAGTTTCTTTAACATTATTTTTCCTTCTAAAGCAAGATTGACTTTCTAAAAAAGCTGCAATAAGAGAGGTGGTGCAGTGGATAAACCACCAGTACTGAAGTTAGGAAGACCTGAGTTCCAACCTGCCCTCAGACACTTAACACTTCCTAGCTCAGGCAAGTCACTCAACCCCAATTGCCTCAGAAAAAAGCTAAAATCAGACAGATCTGCTTTCATCTTCACCTGATTCCTGTCCATGGGTCAGGAGCCAAGAAGGACCATTGCCCCCTTGAAGCCTTCCCTGATGATAACATTCTAAAATAGTTTCATTCTCCTCTGTGGTTTAAAAAAAGCATAAAATATGGAAGATGGACTAGGGTTCAAATATTGGCTCTTAGATTTACTAGAGAGACTATGTCTAGGTAAGTCAGTTAACACTCAATCTATGTTTCCTCATCTGTTAAATAGAGCTAATAATACTTGTATTAATTATCACACATGGCATGTAATCACTGCCCTGCATTTATTTATTCTTGTTGACTGAAGGATATATATATATACATATATGGACGTGATATGGATATATATGGATATAGGTATGAAGATGGATATGTATATATATACATATATATGTATATATATACACATACATATATATGAAAATGTGGAGAATCATCAATTACCTCACCCTAATTAAAAGTAATTATATTTCTCAAGTGAAAATAATTCTGGATTAAATCAACCAGTCAATCAGAAAAAGTATGAACAAGGCTTGGCCTCTTCCTTTCCTAGATAGCTTGATGAGAATAAAAAGCAAGAGAGAGAGAGAGAGAGAGAGAGAGAGAGAGAGAGAGAGAGAGAGAGAGAGAGAGAGAGAGAGAGAGAGAGAGAGAGAGAGAGAGAGATGTGATGTAAAGAAGCCTTTTGAGAAGGGGGTGCACTCTCTCTTTCTAGTAAGGTTATAAAATCTGCCCACATTTATTGGCAGATCAATCAAATATAGCTTGTCATTATTTGACATATACATCCATATAATATATATGCGTATATATATATATATATATGTGTGTGTGTGTGTGTGTGTGTGTATGTGTGTGTGCGTGTGTGTATGTACACATATGAAATCTGAGTTCTATAGAAATCTGGGGTATGATTGAATAGTTTCTTTCTAATTAATGAACTTACAAATACTTTCAATTAATTAGTTCAAGCTTCTACCCAAGTTCATTAAATATTAATTATTTAATGAACTGGAAAAACCTTCTTTCCCATTAGCAACAAATTTTATTTCTCTATAATTAATATTAAATTACCAAAAATATACAATTTGTTAACAAATGGAATCAGTAATAAACATTAAGATGTGTATGTGTGGGGGTGGTTATTTAAAATATTTCAACAATGGCTAATATCACCACAAGTCAAGTCAAACCCTCAGAATGTTAGTAAATGACTCCTTTTCAATTGTCTAGAAACACAATCTCCCTCTGTGCAGTTCAGTTGAGAGAATGAACTGATAGTAAGATAGAAAGATTGATAATTAAAGTAAAATAAAACTATATAGTTATATTTATTAAATCAGTATATATGCACATCTATTATAGAAAGAAAAAGGAAAAGGAAGATGAAGACAAAGGAAAAAAGATGAAAAAGAAGATGAAGATGATGAAGAAGATGAAAACAAAGATGAAAAAGAAGATGAAGATGATGATCTTGATGATGATGAAGAAGATAGCATTTTAACTGAGCTTTCCAGAAAGTTAGTTATTCTAAAAGATTCCATGTTGTGGGAGTTCAATCCAGGAGACTGAGGATGTGCACAGGCATTCAGATGGGAGGTGGAATGTGAGGATCTTCAAACAGGACAGTTTGGCTGAGAATGTGAAGGAACAATGAGTCATGCATATATAGCAAAACTTAAATAGTTGGCTAGAGACCATATTATGAAAAATGTTAAATGCCCTGCTAAGGAGTTTTTGTGTTATCCTCCTGACTATAAGAAACTATTGAAGTTTCTTAAGTAGAGGAGATATGGTCAGATTTGAGCTTTAGAAAGATTATTTTGGCAACTATTAGAAAGATGTATTAGAATCAGGAAAGACCAGAAGCAGAGAGCCTTGTTAAGAGCAGTTGGGTAATTTAGGTGCCGGAGGAGGAGAGCCTGAAGTAGGGAATGGCTATATGGGTGCAAAGAATTTGATATATATTTCTTTGTATATTATTGTTCCCCAATTACATGTTGTTATTGTTTTTAAGCGTTTGCTTATTTCTTCATATTACAATTCATAACAGCCTTTCCAAGAGTATAAAACAAGTAAAAAGGAAAGTCAGTTTAAAGAATCTCAGAGAAGCCAAAATAGATATATGAAGTCAACTTTTCTCAGAGGAGATACTCTCACATGGAGAGAATCTCTCCATTTTTATTCTTTTCAATAGGCAATTGAATTCCATGAACCAAACCACCCTTTATTGCAATGTGATTTTTTTTTCTTTTGCTCTTTACAAATGAATCTAATTTCAATTTAGTAAATAACAACCTCCTTGTGCCTTCTGTTTTCTAGAATATCCCATATTTCTTACCACTCGATACTCAGAGGACCCATTTACTCTTATTTTATACAAAATTCTAACTTGTTAATAAGCATTTGGAGGTACAGAGTATATTAGAAACAAACTAGAATATAGAATGAGTACATGGTATAATCTAGCACACACAATAGAGGCAAGTGGGAGCTGGACAACAGAGAAAACAAATTATTAAAAACTTTCAGAAAAACTTAACCTGAGTGGTTGATAAGGTTCAATATTTTTTTTCTTTATTTATTCATTCTGTTTCCTATTAATACCGAAACAAACTTTTGTGGATTATGTCTTATTTGCCTGCTCCTTTTTAAGAGGAATTAATCACTATATAAACATGTTAAGGAATGGTATCAGATACTAATATGTCCAGATCATTGGGGTGAAGTAAAGAAGTCAGAGAAATAGGGCCCCCAAGGCCTACTCAAGTCCTTTGTGTCTAAAGGCAGTCTCTGGCAAATATGGATTAGTTTTTCCAAATGCTAAATCTTGATGTCCTTTTTAGAAATATCCTTAACCAGAAAGAGTTACATTTAAATAAAATGTTAATGCTTTTTTAAAAAATGAGATAAAACTTCAGTTATACAGAAAACTCATTATCCAGAATGATTTATTCCCCAGAGTTATCACATGATATACTTTGTTGTTTTCTCAATAACACAAAGTAGGCATTCAAGCAATATGTACTATTTGCCCGTTCTGACAGAGGTTCCCTTTAGAATCAACCAATCAGCCAATATTTATTAAAAGCTTTCTATATGCCTAGTACTATACTAAGTTCTAGGATTACAAAAGGAGGCAAAAGACAGTCCCTGACCTCCAGTTGCTTATAATCATACATTATATATTATATGTAATATATTATATAATAATATGATCATATATATATGTATATAATAACATATACAATGGAGGAAGAAAACATATAAACCCATATATACAAAACAAGACATACAGAATAAATAGGAGTCAATTCAATAAATATTTATTGTGTCTACTTAAGTCAGGCACTATGCTAAGTGTTAGGGATATAAAAAGAGGCAAAAGATAGTTCCTGATCTCAAGAAGCTTACAATCTGGCAAGAGAGAGAACATACCAGCAAATATATATAAAGCAAACTATATGTGTAATCAATATTTAATGATTAAAAAAAAGAAGGCATTATAATTAAGAGGGGTTGTACAGGACACAGTGCTAAACATAGCAGGACTTAGGTAATAGCCCAAAGAGAATAGCAATGTCTACCAATGAGCATCCCTCTTCCTGGAGGTCTATTCATTCTTTGTGCATTATAGGACTGTGTGGGTAGGTCTTGAACAGAAAGCCCCCAGAGGTTACTTCTTCTCTCTTCTATATGGCTCCTCCAGCTGCTCTCATAGGGGTCTCTCTTCACCACTACCAACCAGGTCTTTTCAATCTTCTGTAGTTCTGTTCCCAGGATCAACTCAATTGTCATCTGGTGGCAGAAATTTATCTCAAGCCCTTGTTCTCATCTCTTGCATTGAAAATCTTCTTACCATGTTTCTCAGTCAAATTGGGTTCTTTCCTAAGGGATCATTAGACTTGAACATCCATAAGTTTCTGTCTTATTATTTGTGTTTAGGAGCATAAATATGCCTTCAGAATACTTTCTCTCCATTTTTATTCCTTTCAACAGTAGAGCCCATGGCCTCTGCTCTCACAGACAAAATATAACTGGGAACCAAATCACCTTTTACTGCAGTGTGATTTTTTTTTCTTTTGCCCTTTATAAATAAGTCTAATTTCATTTTAGTGAATAACGACTTGTTCGTGTCTTCTGTTTTCTAGAATATCCAGCATTTCCTCTTAGGGCTAGAAGCTCAGAGGGAAGAACCCACTCTCCTGTCAATTATCCTTTTATCCACCATATTTCCCCCTGGGTGATTAAGTAGGGTTATCCCAATTACTTGGAGTTGCTTCCTGAACTACCTAGGAGAGGGAAAAAGAAGCATCACACAGTTAACCCCATTGTCATTACCACATGTTAAGGAAAGAAAATTTTGTCCTACTTGTAGTATAGATGAAGAATCTATTTCTGGTTTCAGATCTACCACTAATTGTGTGATTCTGGACAAATCAATAAGTTTCTTAAGAATAAGAATGGTGTCAATCTTGAAATTTGTGTCCCCAATATCTAGCATAGAGCCTGGAATATACGGACTTAAAAAATGCTTGTTGACTACTTGCTTGTGGGCCTCAGTTGCTTCATCTATTAAGAAATTAAAAAAATAAGGATATCATTTTATTTGTATATAAAACCAAGGGGCTAGACTAAATGGTCTTCTCCACCTCTGAGAATTAGGAGATGGAAAAAAAAAGGTCAGACTGAGCATGGATTTATCCGAATGCTTACCTCCCCCAGGACTGGTAAAATTCTAAAAAGTATATTGAGAGCTTTGGGGCATATTTGAGAAAGAGAAGTTTAGCCAAAAAGCTTGAACCCTTTCCTGTTTTATTTGTTCCAGTTGCCTCCAGAAGGTTATAACTTCAGACATAGTCAAGTATATAGCCTTTCCATGCCAATGGATTGAGGCTATAGGAAGGCCATGGCTGTTTTTATTAGAATCTGGGGGGTAGTGAGGGAAGGTAAACCAGGCCTAAGGGTAAGTGCAGGAATTTTGTTACTGCCATTGTCCAGTATGAACTATTCTTGAGTATCACAGTAGCCTTTTTAAAAATTAAAACATTGAGTGTAGGGTGTTTGGTTTTTTGATGTTGTTGAAGGAATTCAGTGGTCTGCAGCTGGACTTACAAAGCAAGCCAGGCCTGAGTGTAGGGATTTTACTGCCTACTGATTGTTATGGGGACCACCACCCAAGTATTGGAATCCACATTCTATAAACAGGAAGGAAATCAAGTTTCATTGGGTCATAGCATTTACATGAACCCTGGGGGGTGGTTGCCCTCATAACTCAGAAGACCCTTTAGAAACAGGAGGAACATGAGAAGATGATTCCATCCTGAGGTTACTCTGTCATAGAAATGAATATTTGAATTTGTTGGTACAGCCTAAAGTCAGGGAAAAATCCTAGATGCTCTGATAAAATTGTCTAGCCTTCTAATTCTGAAGTTCAATAATAGCTTGGGTTCTTTGCTTTGGCAAAAGTTAGAGAGGTGGAGAGGTCAGAAGTGGTTTATGGTTGTTCTGATATTCGTTTAATGGGAAAGAAAAAAAATAGATTATAGCAAAGTTGTAGATATCATGAGCAAAAGCCAACCAGCATAGAAGAATTCAATATACATGGTAGATAGATAGATGATAGATAGATTTAAATTTGGTGATAATTTTTTTTCATTTGTTTCTTTTACCAATGGGAGCCAATAGAAAAATGGATTCCAGTCTGAATATAGAAATAAATCTTTGGCATTTGTGTATAGGATTCGGGCTCAC
This sequence comes from Sminthopsis crassicaudata, assembly GCF_048593235.1. Lineage (NCBI taxonomy): Eukaryota > Metazoa > Chordata > Mammalia > Dasyuromorphia > Dasyuridae > Sminthopsis > Sminthopsis crassicaudata. The sequence goes on from NC_133618.1 coordinate 650,991,775, forward strand.
CATTGGATAAAAAGAGAAGGATTTCATGGTAATTCAATTCAATTCAACTGCATTCAATATGTGCCTACTAAGTATAGAGCCATAAAACCTAAAGGAGGTTATCAATATCTTGCCTGCTTATCGAACTGGGCTATTGTGAGAATAGAATGAGAGAATAGTCATGAAAGTGCTCCTCAAAGCTATTTGGCTTAAATAAATCTAAATTGGAACAATGCATTCCAGAGCTAAAAGAAATTTCAAAGATCCTTTATTCTAAGTACTCTCATTTTACAGAAGGATTTCCAAAAATGGAATCCTGCCTCAGACAGCTATGTGATGCTAGATAAGTCACTTAACTTGCTTCAGTTTCCTCATCTATAAAATGAGGAAAATAATAGTACCAACTTGCATGGATTGTTTTGAGGGTCAAACAAGATAATAATTGTGAGATGTTTGCGAACCTTAAAATATTACTACAAATAGTTGCTCACTCTGTTTTTCCCCCTTCTTTGGGGCATGTATGAAGTCTCTGGATCAAAATGAACAAAGTAGTTACTTCTTTTTCTCATATAATGTCAAAATGTTTTCCACATTATCTGGAGCAATTCATATCTTTATCAGGAATGTATAAGTATGCTGTGTCTTTTCATACCTCCCCACCCCATTCTTAATAATGTTCCTCTTTTTGATGTCTTTACCAATTGGTTAGTTATGAGGTAAAACTTGAGAATTTTTGTAGGTCTGTTATTATTAGAGATTTACAATAATTTTCAATATGGTCACTGATTATTTATAATTCTTCTTTGGAAAACTGTGCTCCTATCCTTTGACCCCTTCTCCATTGACCATGAAATCTTGAAGATTGTCAGCATAGCACAAATTCTGACAAGTCTACCAATCAAGAAAAGTTTCAGTTATGACCAGCATATTTGATATCTGAGGACCAGCTCAAACTAAGTCTAGAAAGATTTAGTTGAGTACAAAGAGATAAATTTTTTGGGGGGTCTAGAAGATCTTAAAGGCCATCTCCAAACTTTGAGGATTTGTAAGTTGAATAATGAAGGGACTACCCACTCTGAAAATATCAAAGATCCCAAAAGCATTGGAATAAATATATGCAAGACTACTACTGTGAGGAAGACAAAGAATTCTACAAGGCACATGCTTTCAGTTGAGGAGATGAGAAATAGAGAGAACAAAGATTCCCAAATGACACAGATGTGTCATACAAGAACTAAGTGTCATCACCATCCAAGTAATTTAAACTCTTTGATGGCAAAGGCTATTTCATTTTTGTCTTTGTATTTTGGGTGCCAAGAGCAATGACTAGCACAAATTAAGTGCTTTATAAGTTCTTGGTTGACTGAGTCCAGGAGGACTTCCTAAAGAAGGTAGGACTTAAATTAGTTCCTGAATTAATGATGATTTCATCATATCAATAATATAATAACAATTCACATTGACCATAGAATGTTGTGTCCATCACAGATGAACCAAAGAAGCATAGAGATGTTTTAAGGCAAAAATATCAATAAGCAGATGACTGAGGAAGAAATTGATTAGAGAAATAGTGAGTATTAGAATGAAGAGGGCAGTGGAAATCATAGAAAGATTTATAGGCTTGAAATCAATTCAACTCAATCAACATTATTGAGCCCCTACTGTACCAAACACTATACTACATATTGAGAATACAAAGACAAAAATAAAATGCTCTCTCTTCTCAAAGAGCTTACTTTTTTTTGGATAAACATATACACATATAGATGGATATGAAATATATGCAAGGAAATACAAAACAATCTTGGTGGGGAGAGTGAATAGGAAGAGAATATTCAAAATGGGGAAGATAAGAATATATCAAGTAAAGAAAGTGGCCTGAAAACTGAACCTTAAAGGGAGTTAGGGATTCCAAGGGACAGAATCAAAGAGTTAGGACATTCAAGATAAAATAGACAATGTATGCAGAGGCACACAAGTGGGAGATGGAGTGTTATGTATAGAGAATAGCATGGAAATCTGTTTGAATAGTATGTTGAGTGTGTATGGAGGAATAATGTGGAAAATAGTTTGGATCCATAATGTTTTCAGTCATTTTTAGTCACATCTGAGTCTTTTTGACCTTAGCTGGGGTTTTTTTGGCAAAAATACTGGAATGGTTTGCCATTTACCATTTGCCATTTTGCTATTTCCTTCTCCAAGTTTTATGTAATATCCATAATGTAAAGGGATTTAAATGCCAAACAGACACATTTGTATTTTATCCAAGAGGCAATAGTCACTGAAGCTTCTTCATCAAGGAAAAGACATGGTTAAATTTACATACTAATTAGTCAAGAGAGAAATAGGTTCAAAACTCAACTCTTTCTTTTATTTGATATAGGATCTCAAACAGACTTCTTTTCCTATTTTTCTTTTTCTAGACAATGGGAACTAAGGTAATTTTACTTTGTTATGAGGATTGAATGACATGAAGTCAAAAAAGCCTTTTGCAAAACTTATGGCTCTGCATTTGGAACTATTATCAAAAGTCTATATATCCTTTAATCTAGCAATCCCAATCCTAGGTCTATATCCCAAAAAGATCCCCCCACCTTAAAAAACAGAAAAGAAAAAAGGATCTATTAGTACAAAAATATTTATAGTTGTTTGTTTTGTAGTAGCTAAGAATTGGACATCAAAGGGAATGACTAAACATATATGATTGTAATGGAATATTATTTTGCTATAAGAAATGATAAGCAGGATAATTTCAGAAAAGCCTGGAAAGACTTACATGTATTGATACAAAGTAAAGTGAGCAAAACCAGGACAACACTGTACATAATAGGAGCAATACTGTACAATTAAGAATTGTAGATGATTTAGATATTCTCAGCAATACAATGATCCAAGACAATACCAAATGACTCATGATAAAACATGCTATCTTCCTCCAGAGAAAGAACCAATATTTGAATATAGACTGAAGCATACTATTTTTCCTTCCTTCCTCCCTCCTTTCCTCTCTCCCTCCTTCCATCCCTCCCTTCCTTCCTTCCTTCCTACTTTTTTTCCTTACTTTTCTTTCTTCTTTTCATCCTTCCTTACTTTCTTCCTTCTCTCCATTCTTCCTTTCTCCTTCCTTCCATCCTTTATCCCTTCCTTTCTCCCTTCCTCCCTCCTTACTTCCCTCTTTCCTCCCTCTCTGCTTCCCTCCCTCCCTTCCTTTCCTTCCTTTCTTATTCTCTCCCTCCTTCCTTTCCTCCTTTCTTTTCTCCCTCCCTTACTTCCTTCTTCTTCCTTCTCTTCTCCCTCCTTTCTTTCCCTACATGTCTCCTCCCTCTTTACCTCCCTCTTTTCTTTCTCCCTCCCTCCTTTTCCTCCCTGCTTACCAACTTCTTTCCTCCCTTCTTCTCTCCCTCCTTCCATCGCTCCATTCATTCCTTCTTCTTTCCTTCCTTCCTGTCTTTCTATACAAAATTATTAATATAGGAATGTTTTATATGACTGCCCACATATAACCCATATCAGATTGTTTACCATCTCAGGAAAGTGGAAGATGAGAAAGGGAGGGAGGAATACATAGTTGGACAATAGATTTAGACTTAAAAAAGGTTAAAATTTATTTTAGAATGAAATGGGAGAAAAATAAAATCATATTAAAACAGCAACAACAACCACCACCTTCTAACTCTTTCTTCCATGAGAAGCTAAGGGATTTGCAGGTTGGTGGCCCCATCTGAATGTGAATGAAATCTTTTGGAGTTTTGATGACCTTTCATTTGTAATATATTACTTTTCAATCTATCCTTTACACAACAAAATGAGTAAGTTCAGCTCTTATTTAGGAAAAAAACCCTTCACTAATGATATGAGCCCCCCCATCCTTAGCTTTCCATAAATTTATTAGCAATAGTAATTAAAGAGATTTCCAATTTAACATGACAAATCTCAATGCATTCACAAATTTGTGTCTAGAAAATGAACTATCATAAAGACTTCCTATTCCTCTTTTCCCCCTCCACATTACTCCCAAACTGACTCCCCAAGTTCACTTTCCATGTAAAAACAAAAATAAAACCTTATACAATCAGTAAAGTATTCAAATCTCATAATAAATAATTGCCCCATGACAAAGTGAAATTGTTCTCTAAAGCATGTTCCTCAACAGCACCATTTTTTTTTACAGATGAAATAAAAGGAACAGATGTTAACACACTTCTGCCAAAACTGCAGTAAGCCCAGAGCTGAGAAGCCCATTTGAAGGAGAGACATCAGTGCAGCGGGCACAGCCCAAGCCCAGCCCAAAGAAGTAAACACAGGAAACAATGAGAAAACAGGCACATCCATTGGAGTCACATTTGGTCCATTGATGTTTTTGCTGAAATTGAAGACTTCTGAAGTCATTGTTGCCAATATATAGCTCTGACTGCTTTTTAAAAGCTCATTCTATTCATTATCAGTTTTCCTTGCTGCAGAAGTCTCTGCAAATATAGCAAGTATTGTAAAGTAACTCTAGAACAGGAATTTGTAACCTTTCTGATACTGGGGACCCATTTGAAAATCCTCTGAAGACTATAGACACCTTTTCAGATCACTGTTTATAAATGCATAAATGGGGATAGGCCCACAGGAGAATTATATTTATGTGTACTTTCCAAATATTCTTTTCTTCTCTCCCTTCCTTCTTTCCTCCCCTCTTCCCTTCATTTTTCCTCCTTCCCTTCTCTCCCTTCCTCTTCTTTCTTATCTTTCTCTTCTTCTTTCCTCTATTCTTTCTTTCCTTTCGTTCTTCTTTTTCTTCTTTATTTCTTCCTTTCTCCATTCTTTTACTCTTCATTTCCTTCCTTTCTTTCTCTTTTTTCTTTTTACTTCCATCATTTCTTCCTTCCTTTCTTTCTGTCTTCCTCCTTTCCTGCCTTCCTACCTTTCTCTCTCTTCCTTCTTTCATTTCTTTCTTCTTTCCTTCCTCCCTTTTAACAAAACATTTCACAGAATGAATTGGAAAAGACCTCAGCAGTCCTGAAATTTATCAGATCCATGATCCATGATAGGAATTCTCACTAAAACACATATATAAGATTTTTTAAAATTGTATAACTGTATGATCATAATATCCTAGATTTAAAGCTGCAAGGAAATTTAGAGATTATCTAGAAGAAGAAAAAAAACTACTTTATTTTATAAATGAAGTATTTAGAGAGATTAAGTGAGTTTACCCAAGATAGTATATGTCAGAGATGCATGTGAATCCAGGCCCTCTGACTCTAGATTGAATATTTTTTCCACCATGCCATATTCAATTACACTTGTGGCATGATCTACATGTAAGAAATAGAGTAAAATATATCATTCAAGAAAGGTATAATCAGAACAAAAGGTGTATCAGAAAATCCGAATGCTGCAGTGATACTTATTAAATACTAAAAAGACTTAGAAAGAAAAATAAAGCTCCTAAGCCAAATAGATTTACAATTGAATTTTATCATTCAAGAAAAATTAAAAAGTTTGTAGTAGTAGGAAAAGAAGATATCCCTCCATTCTTTTTCCATGATAAATACATGATCTTGATGCCTAAACCAAGGAAAGACAAATCAGAAAAAGAAACTACAGAGCAATATGCTATGAACATTGATAGATAAAATTAAAAATAACAAATAATTCATTTATTTTAAAATTATTCATCAATAAATTAATTAAAAATTAAAAATTAAAAAAAAACATTCAGGAAAAAGGCTACAATAGCTCATTAGAAATATTATGTAGTATGACTAGATTGGATCTATATCAAGAATGGAGATTTGGTTTAACATAAAGACTCTAAATATAATAAACTCGACTAATAATATAAGTAATAAAAACTCCATATTACATAGATGCTGAAAATGCTTTTAATAAACTCCAAAACCCACATCTATTAAAATACTAGAAAGTTATTTGAAGATGGCAGAGCTCCACATGTACTTCTGAGTGTGCCTTGTTACCTGATCTATGATTTTAAGTTTCTTTGTCCTTGGAGTAATTAGTCACATTGCTGGAGGACACAGGAAGTAGTAGGTACTGAAAACTGGTGAAGAAATTATTTGTAGGAGAATGTTTTATAAACAGCCCAAACATCTTTTTTTTTTTTTGGTATGAAAACATATTATATATATATATATATATATATGTATACATAAATGCACATATAAGTAACATCTATGCACACACATGTGTTTTATATGCTGCGCCTGTTTGGATGACAGAGGAATAGAAGGATTGACAAATAGACAGAAGCAGACAGAAAAGTTAACTTTTTAAAAGGCAGATTGGATCAGAAAATTGGGCTTAGCATAAGACCTATACTTAAATTCTATCCCCCAAAGTTTTTAGTTGTGTGACCCTGGATAAGAAAATCATTTAATGTCAATATTATTCAAATAAGTAGATTGGCATTGATAGAGTTCTCCTACTGGGAATCTCACAGGATGGCAGGGGAAGGGAGAAAGGAGGATAGGGAAGGGGAATCACAGATCCTCCAAAAACTGCATACAGTCATTTAATGAATATTTAATCTCTTTGCTATGGTGAATGGGGTGGTGGCCTTGTAATCAAGAAAGACCTTGATTCCAATGAGATGATGTAAATAAAGAACATTTAGAGCATCATAGAAGTTTAGCTATTTTTTGGTATTTGGAAGGTATTATCGTAGTTACATTATTATCAGATGTATATACAAAGTATCTTATTTATCATTTTTGTGATTGTTGTTAATTCATTTTTCAGTTGTGTCCAATTCTTTGACCTATTTGATGTTTTCTTGACAATGATATTGGAGAGATTTGCTATTGCCTTTTTCAGCTCATTTTACAGATGTGAAAAACTGAGGCAAATAGTATTGAGTGATTTACCTTGTTAGTAAGTATCAGGACATATTTGAACTCAGGAAGATGAATCTTCCTAACTCCAAGTTCAGCAGTCTATCCACTATATCACTACCCAGTGCATTTATTCAGTTGGTGTACGCACACTCTATCTTCTGGAAATCCTGAAGAATCATCTGTGGCAAACAGCTCCATCCATTACTTTACACTAGCAGTCACTACGCACTTTGTTTCCAAGCTCCATGCTAAATTCTGAGAATATAAATACCAGCAGAAAGAAAGATAGTTCCTGTCCTCAAGGAACTTACAAGGCAAAGAGAGGAGAATAATAGTCCAAAGGGAGATTTATGTAAGAGTATGATTGGGGAAGTCCAGTGGAAATGAATCAGCAATTCAACCTTGGGAGGTATCAGACTTCTTTGGCCTGGGCATTCATTGTCTTTCAAATGGAGATTGTGGGAAGAACCAACCAATAAGAAGCTGGGGCCTCAAGGTGCTTCCAGTGAGAGAAACAGTCTGGACAAGAGTGAAATTTCAAGGTGTGATGGTGTTTATGGCATGGCAGAGAAAGTACTTCTTCAGGCTTTTATGTGGCAAGCATGGAGCTTAGGGCTAGTGATACAAAGAAACAAGTAAAATAATATATCTCAGGATGTTTACATTCCAGTGTGAGATATATGAAAAAGGAATGTAAATCAACACATATTATGTTCACTTTTTTCTGTTATTTTTTTGTTCAGTTTTTTCTTTCCCAACATGATTTATAAAGAAATGTGTATTTTTAAAATGAATATACATGTATAACCCCCCAAAATAAAACCACTAATAAAAAAATTAAAGAGATATATGAAAGATCCAGAAACAGACAAAAGATACCTTTGGTTGAGAAGGCACAAGTAGGACCTTCTATCTCTTGCAGAAGGTAGTACTTAAGTTGAGTGTTGAAGAAAATCAAGGCACAGATGAAGAGGGAGAACATTCCAGGCAGCAGACACAGCCAATGTAAAGACTCAGAGGATAGAAATGCAAAACTGTGAGAGGAAGAAAAAACTAGTTAAAGAGAATGGTGAGACATAGAGTGTGTTAGAGTAATGAGTAATGAGCCAAACAGGGGAATTGATATTTGATTAATAAAATAATTAAGGTAACCATTTAAGGTATAGGGAGATACTAGAGTTGATGGAACAGAAGAGTAACATACATGGTCAGATCTGTACTATTGAAAAATCCCTTTGGTGGCTATGTAAATGGTGGATTGGAGTGGAGATAGACAGACCTGAATGAGGGCGACCAATGAGGAGGTTATTACAGTAGTTTAAGTGAAAGAGAGGCGAGGAGATCCAGAACCAGATGCTAGATTCTTAAATAGAGGGAAAGGCACATCTATGACATATTAGAGAGATAAAAGAATATAAGATTTGCCATGAAATTCACTATGGGGGGAATGAGGAGTCAAAGGTGACTCTAGAGTTGGCGGGATGAGGAAAAAAAACCCAAAGGTCATTTAGTCCCATCTATGCCCAGGTAAAAGTTCCTCTACAGAATCCCTGATAAGATTATCATCCATCCTTAACCTGAAGACCCCCAGCATCTATCAGGGCAGACCATTCTACTTTGGAATGGTTTAGCTTGACTAGTTTGATTGGGAGATATCATTCCCCATCCTATGTATATTCTTTTTGTTTGCTTGCTTCTTTTTTTAAAAAGAAAGGTAGAATGGAATGTGTAAATAAGAATAGGTTGTAATTATCTGAGGTTATACAAAGTCTAGACTTACATTTCAGGAAAATGGGCTCTCTGACTGCATCCAGGTAATAAAATTCTCCTTTACCAGTGAACAGCAGAGGCTACAAGATACTTCTATCTGTGTCAGAATAACCAGTGATCAGATCAGTGTCTTCCCTATATGTTAACCAAGAGTCCTCAAATTATGGCCCTCGGGCCAAATGCAGTGACATTCGACCTAAACTTTGCATTATCAACGCACACTTCCAGCACTGGGCTGAGGCACTCCAACAGTCTGAGGGACAGTGAACTGGCTCCCTATTTAAAAAGTTTGAGGACCACTGTCCATTCCACATAGTGGAATCCTGGGGTTCTTGGTAAAGAAACCCTTTAAAGGCAACTCTGCTAAGTCACTGATTTTCTCCTTAGAACCTCTTCAACCACATTCCTCCCCAGAGGACTGAGGATATAATACAGCTGAGACTATTAGCATGTGGAATTAAGATGAATAATGCACTGAACTCTCCAAATGCCTGTGATAACGATGAAAAGAAGGCTTCAAAAGAATAAGATGAAATAGAACAAATGAAATGTCATCATTTATGGCCCATAGCACCAAACATATTCACATCCACTCAGATATACACATAGACATGTATCTATTCTGTATTTTATTCTTCACTCTCCTACCTTGTAATTGGTGCTCAATAAATATTATTTTATTAACTAAGTATATCATTCTGCAGACCCACATAGAAGATTATTCTGTAGAGTGATATATTGGAAAGAACACTGGCTCTGGAGATACAGGGGACCTACAATCAAGTTCCACATTTTTCTGTGGAAGAAAAGCAAATTTTCCAAGAGGCAGAGATGAGGAGGGTGAGCATTCCAGGAAGGAGAGAGTGAGCTCCAAAGAGCTTTAGTTTCTCCATCTATCAAATGAGGATGTTGCACTACATGAGCTCCAAGGTGCCTATGATCCTATCACCACATATAAAGTGGTTAAAAATGATTTATGGCTTCTGTTCTTGAGATATCCCTTGACTCCAAAGTGACCTATTAGTCTTATTCTCAGACTAAGTCAATATTTCTAACTCTACTTGGCTTCCTCTTCTATTTGGAAATGATGTCTTTTTTTCTTTGCTTTGGTCATCCTGAAAAAAAATAAAGTTTTTGTGGTGATGCAAAGTCTCTGCACTTATGTCACTGTTATATATGACTGAAAGTCTTAGACCTGGAGTCTAGAAGAACTGAGTCCAAATATAGTCTGACACTTAACTATGTAATACTAGACAATTTAACTTGCCCAATAAAACTGGGCATTTAACCTTTGTCTTGGTTTCTTCATCTGGGAACTGTGCTAGAAGAATGAGCTCAGAGCAACATTTTGACTACTTGAACACCTATATCATGAGTCCTCTAAGTCTTATCTTTTCCAGGTGAAGCTTTCCCATTTCATTAAACTGGCACTCATATGGCAAGGACCCTAGCTCCAGCACTATCCAATCCCTCTCTTCTCTAGATACTCTTAACTTGCCAATGTCCCTTCTTGAATGTGACATCAAAACCTTTCCACATTAATCCAGATTTGATTTCACAAAGGCAGAATAGCTCAATTCCAGTCTAAACCTTTACAAATTAACTCTCCTCCCCCAAAAAAGGAACTTTCCTATAAATAACTCACATCCTGATAATATTTTAATGTTTACCAAATATTTTCTTCATAAGGATTCTGAAAAGTAAATTCTGCAAGTATTTTGATTATCCTTTTATAAATATAGAAAGTAGCATCTAGCTGTGGCCACAGCCAAACAATTCATACATTTCAGGGCTCAAAAACTAACTCTTCTTCAAGCCCACCATGCCTCTGAAATAACATAATGTCCAAAAACAAATGTCAAGGGCCAAAATATCTTTTCCATTTACTTTGTTCAGGAAATGGGTGCTAAATGAACAAAAAACTCAAAAGTATCCCTACAGATTAGGAATAAATTGTATAAAAATGCTCAGGGAAAAGTTGGGAGTTAAGGTTGGCCAGTATCATTAAAAATGAATAAATAAATGAAAAAGAAGTATTAAATGTTTACTATCTTTCTAAGCACTTGGCATATAAAGAAAATATAAAGAAAAAAGAAAAACAGTCCCTTCCTTTGAGGAATTTACATTCTAAAAGGGGAGAAAAAGTCATGTAGAGGGTTTCAACAGCTAATCAGATGGAAAGATGCAGTGGTCTTTAGGGTACAGTGGTGAAGGGGTTGGTAACTTTTCTCTTTTCATATTACTTTTTTAATATTTTCTGTTTCTGATATTGAATTTTTGGTAGTGCCAAAGGTAGTGTTGAAAACTACCTTTTCTGGGTCTTTAAAATCTATGACTGCTAAGGAGTTGGGCACTGTGGTATATGCAGAAAACTTGCCAGATCCCAACTCCACTATGATTATTAAGAACGTAAGGATTATTATTCTTTGTATTCTTGAGTTTAGCTTCCTAATAATGGCAGTTGGACTGAAGCGGTTGCTGTCTTTGGTGGTGGAGATATTAAGAGTCGATGCTACTGAAGATAAGCTATTGGTATTGGGTTATTGCTATTCTCAGGCACAGGGTCTACTAGGAACTGAGGAATTGTTTTGGTTGAGGTGATAGTGGTTCATGATGATATATGTTTCCCTCTGTTTCTGTGTGTGTGTTTCTGAGGATAACTAGCTTTTTCAGTTAGGCTAGATTACCTTGTGGAAAATTTGTGGAAAGTTTCGGAAGAAGGCAGGACTTCAGCTAAACCTGGAATTTAAAGTTTCTACTACATTCCAGACACTGGGCTGGATTTTGGACATACAAAGACAAAAATGAAATAGTTCCTGTCTCCAAGGAGCTTACTTTCTATTCGGGGGGACATATATAGCAGATATATATAAAAACAAGTATAAGAAAAATAAATATAAAGGAATTTGGAGAAAAGAGGAGGCACTAGAAGCTAGAAGCTTGGGCTCCAAATTGGCAAAGAGGAAGGAAGGGGGGCTCCTTTCAGAATATCACCTTTTATATAGCAAGTATATATCTCAGGAAAAAAAAAAACCCTGGCTAACTAGCCTTCTAGTCTATGGAAATTGATTGAATCTTTCCATTTCATTCATGTCACTGTTGCTACAGCAACCGCTATAGGAAGCTCTGGAGTGGGAGAAGTGGTTTGACTTTCCCCTAGAGCAAGATGTAAAGATGCCAGCAAAGAATAAGGCTCATTTCCCCCACAACAAACTGTAAACTAACTGATGAGCTAGGAGGTATAGACCTTGGTCTGCACAGCTGTGGGGCCACAAAATCTTGGAGAATATTAACACACGTTCATTTCTCAGGTGCAAAAGCAATAAAAAAAAATAGAAAAAAGGAAAGAACGCATTCTTTTCATTCAGACCAAGGATAGGCTCTTGAGAACAAAGGTGTTTTTTCTGCTGAAGTAAGAGACTCCTCCTTACCATCTTTTGCCCTAATCCTCCATCCTTTCCTCCCTTCCAGTCTGCAGGGGTGGTAAGAAGGCTTGCCAGGCAGCCATCAGCCAGACCCAGGCACACGGATGTCCCAGCTGCCAATCCACAAGTCAGAGGAACACACATATGGAGGCAAACCCAGGGGATTATTAGTGGCACCGCTTTTGACATGTGAGCAGAAGATCAGCATATGGCCTGGAAGGCTCTCCAGGAATTTTATGGGGGCATTTCATGCGAGATGAGACAGGGCCATAGCAGGAAATCTGGACGAGGAGACTGATGGAGCCGAAGATGGATTTTGGAATCCATCTTCCTAGCAGGTCTGTCCAATGTCAATCTGGCAGGGCAAGGCCTGTCCTTGGCAAAGCTGGCAAGCAGGTGGAGTGCTTCTTTGGCATCTTCTGCTCTTCTTTTCAGTCCCCTTTTCTCTCTCCCGGTACCTCCCCCACCCTCATCATCTTTCCCTAAAGCATCCATGCCCATAAAGCCTTACTCTCAACTGGCTGTCACTTAATCCTCCACTAAAATGTTAGCAGATATTGATTTATACCAGGAAAAGGCCACAGGATGTATTGGAAGGAGCTTTGCGTCAGGAAAATGTGGGTTAAAATCAGACCTCAGATGTTTTCTAGCTATGTCACTCTGGGCAAGTCACTTAGCCTTTCTTAAGCCCAGTTTATTCACTTTTAGCATAGGAAACATATGTTTGTAAGAGCCTGT